>NW_020837953.1:12720846-12934579 GCF_003676395.1 Aethalodelphis obliquidens | reverse complement strand
AAGGAAGGAAGGAAGGAAGGAAGGAAGGAAGGAAGGAAGGAAGGAAGAAAGAAAGAAAGAAAGAAAGAAAGAAAGAAAGAAAGAAAGAAAGGAAGAAAAGAAAGAAAGAAAGGCACAGACTGAAACTGGACTAGCTGTGTGGTCTTAAGCGCTTGGTTCCTCAGTTTCCTCTTCAGTTACGAAGAAAATAATAATAATAACTACCATGTGAGTTATTGTGAGGCTCTCAGTGAGTTAATGTTAGCAAAGTGTTTGGCACATAGGAAGTCTGTTGTTTACTTACTGCTCTTATTTGGTTTGGTTGAAGGTGTGAGGGTGGGAGGATGTTGAGAGAGAAGCGGGAGAGGTAAGTGGGGACTTGTTAGTCCTGCTGAAGAATATAAAGGGCACAGGAGAGCCATTGCAAGGTTAGGGTCAGATCTGGGCTTTGGAGAGTTTCCCCTGGCTACAGCATGGAATGTGGTTTGGAGGGAAGTTATAATAATGGACAGATGTCCCGAAGGGTGACAAGGTGGCAATAGGGGCACAGACCTAGCAGAGTGCCAGCAAACATAAAAGAGGCCTGCAGTCAGGAGGCAGGGTCTGACATGGTGGTGACCTGCAGGGGCTCTGCAGTGACCAAAGCCCAGAGAGTCACGGGGAAGCCGCTGATGGAGGGGAAGCCGTGTGGATAGATGATGACACTGATGACAAGACTATTTGTCTGCCACCCCCAGGAGCATCAATAATCTTGGCTTAAATCACACAATCTTGGGGAAAGGTGACACCAAAATGACTGAGATTAAGTTTCTGGCCCCTGGCAGAATGGTGCCTCAAAATGGAAACTGAGTTCAGTTTTAGAAAAGTAAGGAAAGTCATATTTCCAGTACTTCTGAGTTTGGGGGATTGAGGCTTACATCCACTGTGCAAATCTGTTTTCTCTCCAGGCTGTGAGCTCCAGGAGGGCAAGGACAGCTCTACATTTTTACGATGATTTTGTCAGTGCCTAGCTCAGCACTGGGGCCTGGAAAGTCCTCAATAGATATATGAGAAAGGAATGAATAAAATATGGACCAGTGATGGGTTGACCTGTAATTACACTGGCTCTGTTTTGCAGACAGGGAAACAAAGTGAGGGTGAGACACTTGCTGAGTGTCTCACAGGGGCCTGGCTGGGATTCAGGTCCAGTTCTACTGGCTTCAGAGTGGTGCCCTTTCCACAAAGCCAAGATGGAAAGAGCCAGGAGTCTATTTGCATGTGATATGCAGGATGATTTGCATATATGCTCACGTGATTTTTCTCTAGAGAGTTCTGTATAAGGTTTACTGTTGCTGTTTCCGGCTAATAGGCAGAATACAGTGCAATGGGAAGAGCCCAGGCTTGAAGCAAGACAGTCGGCTGGGGTCTCTGCTGGGCTCAGAATGTGGGTCACGTGGCAGGAGCCACTCTAGACCCCACCCTGACTGTGTACCAGGCCCCTGTCTGCCCTCAGCTGAGCCCAAGGGCCCCAAATTATGGAATCACAGGCAGTCTCGCCCTGAAGAGGCTGAAGTTCACAGAATCTAAGTTCTTACCCTCTTATCCCCATCGCTGCCCAGTTCACAAATGAAAGGACAAGTTTGGGGAAGCAAAAGGCCCCGTGACAACCCCTTAGGGATCCGGTTTCAGGCATCTGTGAGGCTGTATGGGAGAGAGGGGGAAGGGGAAGATGGAGAACAGGTGAGGGAGAGAGGAAAACAGAGCTGGGGAGGGGAGGGAGAAAGGGGCATCGGTCACCACCTCACTGTGGGAAATGCTAGGTTGTGCTGGGTCCTGGTGTCCTGGTGGTTGTGAGTGTGTGTGTGTGTATTCCCCGCCTCCTCTCTCTGCCCGCACAGGACACCCCGGAAGAGTGGGCTCCCAGAGGGAGGGCCTGGTGGGCCCCTTGGCACGTTGAGCAGGGCTCCCTGAATCCTCACAGCAGCTCCTGGAGGACCACATTGCTGCTGCATTTTATAGGCAGAGAAACAGGCTGCGAGAGTTGAGGACTTGCCGAGCGAGGGTCCCCAGAGCGGAGGTGAAGTGGTAGGATTCTGACTCAGGGCTGCTCAAGTCTAAAGCCTCAGCGATGCACACGCCCCTGCTGTCTCCTGAGGGTGGCACACCTTCCACGGTCGTGTGGCCTATGCGTGGGCTTAACCGATTCATTTATGAACGGTCTGAAGGGGCAAGCACTCTGCAGGTGGGACTTTTCAGTAAGCCATGCGCCAACACCTCCAGAAAGCTTCAGCGCAAGAATATTCACTCAACCGGAGGCCGGAGATCTGACGTGCAGTCCCGGCCGAACTTCTGACGTGCTCCGTGGTCTCCCACGTGGGTAAACGAGGAGGGTTTAGCTAACGGCTCTCTTGGGAAGGAGGCCAGGAAGGCAGGGCACGTGGTACAGGAGTCACATGCCTGGGTTTGGGTTCCCAGTAAGGGTAAGAGGAACCATCCTGGGCACCTGCGGATGCTCCATGAACGCTACTTCCTCCCCTGCGAATAACACTTCTTCAGTGCTTACTGCATTCCAAGTACCATCTTAAGTATTTTATGGTTATTAACTCATTTAATCTCCACAACAACCCTATGAGGCAGGATCTCTATTATTATTCTCCTTTTGAGATAAGGGGACTGAGGCAAGGAGAGGTTACAGGACATCCCCAAGGTCATCCTGTACCAAGTGGGGGAGCTGGGCTTCAAATCCAGGTGGTGTAGCCCCAGAGACAACAGCTCACACACACTCTGCTACAGAGCCACGTGGGAGTGACCTTGACCTCCCACACCATAGTTGGAGAACAAGGACAGTTTGGCCTCACAGAGGCCAGAAGCGGGGTTGGGGGCAGTAGAGGGTGACTGACAAGCAGCCGTCTCCCCAACATGCAGAGCCTCGAGGAAGTCACAGCCCGCCCCCCCACCACCGCCGAATGCCACCCCCGCCAGAGCCCTGCCACGACAGGACTTCACTCTACTCCCAGCAGCAGGTGCATCAGCAGCTCGGCCGTGAGAACCGAGGTCCCAGCCAGATGGGGATGACCAGGCCCCAAATGTTTGTCCTCCACTCAAGGTCACTGAGCCAGTTAATGGGGAAACAGAGTTAACAGAACCAAAGGTACCTCGGCAATCAATCTTCCAGGCCTTAGACCCACCCTCCTGCTCTCCCCAGAACAAGGTGGGCTGGGGAGGGGAATACAGCTGAGGGCTGGGTCTGGGGAAGAAAGCCCCAACTGAGCCCCACGGGGCTGTGGTCTGGGCTGTCGCCAGGGGGCTGGGAGGCCCTTGGGGAAGACCATGCCTCAGTTCCTCATTGGCAAAGTGGGGGAATCCTGCCTGTCTTGAGCTGCCTCAGGAAGGGTGAATTGTCTTCAGTGGCAGTTACAGAGATAGGGACAGAGGAAGACCAAGTCTGGGGAGATGGGTCCCGGCGTCACATCCGCCATGAATTAGCTGTGTGATCCTGGGTCAGCCACCTCTCTCCCCTGAGGCTCCCAGTCTCACATGTCAAATGTGCTGGTTGTTGTGGGGTGGCCAGAACACTATGCTCTTCCAGGCAGGAAGCTTGGCCCTCTAGTCCTTCTAGGCCCCCTCACTCCTCCAGCAAAAGAGCATGCACAGGCTTGGCAGACCCAGCCGCAAAGCCCCCTCCTCTCTTTACTGGTTCTGTGAACCGGAGGTTCCTCTTTCTGGTCTCAGATTTAGCATCCGAGAGCCAAGACAGCGTTTGTTCCTCACAACAGCCCCACGAAATGAACAAGACAATGCGCATTTTACAGATGTGGAAAATGACACTCTAAGATCCAGCCCTGGGTCTCAAACAGCTAGGTTTAAAGGGAGAGCAACGAATATAAATCAAATGCATAACAAATCAGGGCCAGAAAGATGACCACTGGGTAACCCACAAGGCAGGCACAAAGCAGGGGGCTGAAGGGAGTGGGCACAAAACCTCCTAGGCAGAGGGGCAGCAGGTGCAAAGGCCCAGTGGTAGGGAGAAGAGTTTCCAGGGATTAAGTTGTGTGGAGCTGGGATATAATGAGGCCAAGGCCCCCTGGCAAGGGCCACACCATGGAGAATTGTGAGTGTCATGCCAAGGAGTTGGGAGTTGATCCTGAGAAGGTAGTGGGAAGGCATTAAAGCCTCTGTCAAGGAGTGAACACTGACTGAAAGCCTCAGTGATAGACAGCACTGAGTCTATCGATAAACTCAGCACCATCCAGGGTCAACAGAGGGAGCACCTGGGAGCTTCTCGACTTCTCTGTGCCTCGGGCCTCCTCTGTAAAATGGGATAGTGACCCTACCCTCTGTCTGCTGCCCACAGAGGGGGTGGGCACGGAAGTGTGGGCTCCCAGGGATGAAGTATTGATGGTAAGGCTACTGTCTTTTCACAAATAAGGACAAAAGAGTTGCATCTGATCAGCTGGGGAACAGGCTGCTGCCAAGTTTAGTAACTGACAGATGGCTGCCAGTAAAGAAGTTGGTACAAGCAGGAGGGCCCTGCGAGAGGTTACTGCAAGGACAGTGCGGGGAAGAAGGAGGCTGGAAGTGAGAATGCCAAGGAGGCAGTTAAGGTGGCCGGAGCGGGGAGTTGAGACCCCCCAGCCATGCCTCTGAAGAGCTGCTTGTCTTTGGGCAATCACTTCCTCTCCCTGAAGCTCAGGCTCCTTGTCTGAAACCAAGAGGGAGGAAGTGGTGCCTAACCACAGCCTTGTAAGAAGACGAACGGGGAAAATAAGACCCATATGTGTTTGCAGAGTGCCTTACAGATTACCTGCTTCATCTTCTCAGATCCCATGGGGAAGGGGGTGACATCTGTTGAGGGCCTGCTGTATGCCAGACACAGGACTGGGTGTTTGTTTACATTCATCTCATGCCAGTTTCATAACAGCCTTCCCAGATACATATTGATATAATAATTTATTTTACATTTGAGGAAACCGAACTGCTGGGAAGTGGCCGAGCCACTTGCAGAGCAATTGCATTCCACAGTTATACACCCTAGAAAAGTATCTGCACACGTGCACAAGGCCCACAAGGCGACACCTATGTATCACATTTGTGGGATACAAATAGGACACATTTGTATCAGCATTGTCTGTAAGAAAATACACTGTACACAACCTAATGGTCCATCTTCAGGAGAACGGATAGGTAAGTTGAGGTATAGACAGACATGGAATAGAATACATGATGAAAACAATTGAATGACAGCTATTCAAGTTCCAACACATACAGAATGGTACCATTTTTATAAAGTTCAAAAACATGCAAAACTAAAAAATACATTGTTCAGGAATGCTTACATGTGTAGTAAAACTATTAAGAAGGACAAATACAAAATTCAAGCTGATGGTTATTTGTATGAGGGGGAAGGAAAGACAGAGGATTTAAAAGGAATAGATAATATTCAGCTTCTTAAGCTGGTGGGAACTTGGGCATTCATTAAATTATTATTTATACACTATTGAATATATTTATATTGCTGACTAATTGAATATATATGTGTATATATATACATGCATGTATATATACTGCTGACTATATATTTTATATGGATTAACTACTTAATAATAAATAAAAATTCAATTACAAACAGATACATTTGAGAAGAGAAATTACCTCTTATTTACCTCTGGTTGTCTGATATGAAGCATGCATTCCTTCTCATGGTTGGTACAGTATTTCAAAAGCTGTTTGTTAAGTGAATTATTGACTGAACGAACAGATAACTTTCAATTCTTACTTCCCCAGCCCACCACACTTCTGCCAATATATGATTTGACCTGGGACCAGAATTTTTATTGTTGGTGGTGGTGGTGGTGATGATGGGTGGAAGGAAACCAGATTTATTTTTTTGTAAACCACTGGAGACATGTAAAACAAAGCTAGGAAGTGCAGACGACTCTATGACTCCCATCCTCAATCTAGCACATACAGGAGAACTCTACCTATTCATCTGTCTATCCACCCATCCATCCATTCATTCATCCATTCTTCCATGCATACGTGTAGTCGATGAACATTTAGTGAAACAAATGCTAATGGAGATCAGGTGTAGCCTCTTGAGAAGTGAAGTAAATTCTCATCCAAGATAAGGACCCTGCATGTGACCATACTGTCCCAGAGGCCATCACGGTGCCCCAGATGGATGTGCGGGGGAGACACGGGATGCCCATGAGATCTTGCAACTTACCTTGACACACAAATGAAGAGGGTGTTTCCCCTGGGTGGATTCGTCCTGTGATGAATACCACCTTTTGCTCTGCCCCCTCCCAAAGGTTGTCTGTAAGATAAAATGGAAGTAGGTTACTAAGGAGGACAGCTGAGATGGGGAGTTGTTATGTATGTGTGTGGGAGGGGCAGGGAAAGGGTGCTTTACATTTATCTCTTAAATCATTGGGTTAAAACCACTAATTGTATTATGTCCCTGGTCACCCAATATTAAATAACTACATTTCTGTTCTTCTGCGCAATTGATCATATTAATGTTACAATCATCTGAAGAAGTCATAAGAGCAATGTCAAATCCCAGATCCACTGACCATGAAACTAGGCAAGTTATGTGTCCTTTTTGAGTTTCAATGTGTTAATCTATATTAATCTATTCAATGTGTTAATCTATAAATGTGGATAGTTTCTTCATAGGGTTGCTGTCATAATTTAACAAGCTTACATATTGCCTAGTATGCAGTAAAAATTTAGTAACTGATGGAGTAAAATAGGTAGCTATTTATATTAGTAATAGTAGCAGCTGTCATTTAAATAGCACCTTTTGTGTCCGGCACATTATACACATTATTTATAATCCTTACAGAAACATGACAGTTAATACTTCTTTTACTGAGACAGAAACTGAGGCTCAGAGAGGTTATATAACTTGTTCAAGTTCTACCTACAGAGCTACATAGGGTAGAGCTGAGATTAGAATCCAAGCTCTGTTTGGCCTTGATGAAGTAAGAGGGACCAGATTTCTCTCTCACCTTAAGCAACTAGAAGATCGGACAAAATATACAAAACAACTCTTTTCAGACATTGAACAAGACTAACTCATGAGCAAGACTAACTCATGAGAAAAGGAAAACTAATGAGGCATGCCCCATGACTGCCCTGGTTTTTTGCCTGGAGGCCCACCCCAGACCAAAGAGCAGAGAGAGGTATCCTCAACAGAGCATGGAAATCTCACTGAGATTGAAGTTCAGGGCGTCTGAACCAGGTGGTGGTTGTGGGGAAACTCTGTGTATTTCAGAGAAGAGGGAGCTCTGTAGAAAAAGAGTTCCAGGAATCCATAAAGGGGTCCTCATGAGTCTTTGCTGGGTCCCAAGATATGCATATAACAGGGTGAATCTCCATGATGTCATGAAAAAACGACCAGGGAGCTGTGAACTGCACATTCTCAGGGCTCACATAGGGCTAGGAATCATTTGAACTCCCACCTCCCAAGTGGAAGTCCGCATTGATCATTCAGGGCATTTGGTAGAGAATCCAGAAGAGCCATGCCTTAGTGGTGGGGCTAAACAACCCAAGACTCACTCTAACAAAAATTTAAAATAAATCTCAGATGGATCAAGCTGAACAGCAACAACAACAAAATTGACTGCCTGCTACATAAAGTCCAACTGTCTTTAAAGGAAGACAACAAAATCCAGATATTCAACAATGTATAATTCACAATATTCATCATCCAGTAAAAGGTATTAGACATACAAAGAAGTAGAAAATTATGGGCTAAAGTCAAAGCCCATGCTTTTGCTGCCTCTACGGAAGTCTCATTTGTATAATAAAGTTTAGCATTGTGCAAATATATTATTAGACAAAAGCAGTAACCAAGAGTGACATTCCTAGAAAGGAGGGGCAGGAAGAAGGTGCTTAGCCATGGGCAGAAGAAGGACTGATTGACACAGAACAGAACAATGACCTGAAGGAAATTCAGACATGAACACTGAGAGGCGTTCGATTAAAGGATCCCATCTACATTAGTGGACAATCTGGATGGAGAGGGGAGGCAGAGATCTTAAACTGGCTTTCTGCTTCTGAAATGCTAGGACAGGTTATTTGAGAATGTGATTCATGACCCCAACAATTGATGCACCAAGTCAGAGACTAAAATTTAAAAAAAAAAAAATTAACCCTATTATACCTGGATCTGAAAGCTTAGGACTTGCCTGGTCTATTGGGTGACCAGTTTTGAGGTCACTGCTTCCCTAATATTAGGTCCCTATAAGACAGCAAAACATATAATGAAGCCAAAATGCATACTTGAGAACTCACTCTGTTCTCGGTTCTGTGCTAAGCGCCTTTAGGAGCAAAGGGAGAGAGAGAAGGCTCACCTGCTCTTAAGAAGTTTATGGTTTAAAAGAGAAGTTAGATACCTGAACATCTCCTGGACTGAATACAAGCTCCTCAAGGGAGAAACTGTGACTTTCATGGTGTATGTTTAATGATTTTCCCAGGATTCTGTGTGGAAAGGTGGTCAGGAACTGGCTATTCAATTAATAAGTAAAACATACTCATACAGATCCTGGTTTATAAAGGAATTTAGACACACACTATCTTATTTAATCTTCATCATGCCTCTGTGAGGTGGACAGTATCAACTCCATCTTACAGGTGAGGGAACTGAGGCTCACAGAAGGAGGGGACATGTCCAAGGTCATGCAGTAGCAGTGGCAGAGTCCCAGCCCAGTGCCCCATTCACTCCCCTGTCTGTCTCCTCCTGGATCCACCAAGAGCAGTATCAGATTCTACATCTACTGCGTTTCCATCTACAATGTACACAAGGGAGTTTGGTTTCATCCCTTATTGCTGGTGGGAGTTGAGCTATGTCTTAGTATGTATATTGCTTTTTCACTTAAAATACAAAAAACAAAATGTCACCAAGCCCTTTTAAAACACACTAACACTGACCCCATCTATCCCAGCAGCGTAGAAATGAAAAATGACATTACCAAGGTCTCGGTGAAGGCTATCTTCATGGATGTCTCCCCTGACCTGGTATCAACTCAATTGCATTCAGCATTTCTGCTGACCACAGGGAAATGCAAAATGGGCATTCTATTTGCACACTCATTTTACTGAGCCCCTGCGTCTTCATAAAATGATAACGTGGGGCTAATAAAAATCAAGCGTCTCAGGTGCTAATATAAGCAAATGTTGACGCAGGCAGGTAACAAATTGCTTTGTCATTTAGGAGGCCGTAAAAGAGCGTTATAATCATCTTTAGGCAAAATGCATGGGTCTCCTTTGCTTAGCTTTTCGCTTTCATTTGCAAAATCAGTTTAAGGTAATGTAGCAGCTCTGAGGTGGTGTGACATGGGACTTCCACTCCCACCCCAATCCTGTTACCGAATCCTCAAACTCGTGCAAAGCCAATTAAACATATTCTTGGTGGAGACAGCAGGGATGATGAAGGAAGTATGCTTTGAACAAAGCCAGGGTGGCAAAGAAGCTGAACAATGAGCCCAAGAGAAACATATAAGGGAGGGTAAAGCTGGAGGCCTTGGAGAGAGGCACACTCAGGGGTACAGGGCACCCTCAGGTAGAACCAGGACAGCCATAGTGGGCTCCCCAGTTAACAGAAGGTGTTTGCAGTCAAATGTATTTTGTGTAGCATCCCAACTCATACACACACACACACACACACGAGCACTCCTTTGATAGAGGGATAATGTCCCTCTATCAACCACCATTTCCTTATTCATAAAATATTTCTTGAGCACCTATTAGGTGGCCAGTCACTAGCTATTATTATCTTCATTTTACAGAAAACCAAAGCTAATAGGCATTGTGACTTGCCCACAGCTAAAGGCTGGCAGAGCCAGAGTCCCCACCCAGGCAGTCTGACTCCACCTGTGTTCCTCCTCTACGCTTCTCTGCCTCTTGTGAAGGACAATGACATTATCCAGCTCCAATAGCAACTAAGTAGTATTTATTCAGCACTTACTCCGTGCCAGGCACTTGACATGTATGATCATAATTTTCACAGCAACTCAATGAAAAACATCTACAATTCTCACCCCTATTTTTTAGGAAATTGAGTCCTGGCAAGGTTAAGTGACTTGTCTAAACCTGCATAAGTAGCAAATGTTGGGGGAGCCAGGATTAAACCTAGGTCTTTTTGAGTCTCAAATATATGCTCTTAACCACCGTGTCATATCACCTCTGGAGATTAAATGGGGTCCTTGTGGTGGTTTTAAAAAATATATCCACAAATTCTTCATTAATCTCCTCTTTTCAAGAGGTGAACTCCCTCCCTCCCCTTCAGCACGGGCTGGCCTCAGAGACTTGCCCTAACAAATAGATTGCTACAGAGGTGATGGTGCTTGGCTTTTGAGATTAGGCTATAAAAAGACAGCGGCTTCCATCGTGGATGTACTTTCTCTCTCTCTCTCTCATCACTCACTCTGGCGGCCTTGACTTGTGGACACTCAGGCAGCCTGTGGAGAGGTCCCCCTGGTGAGGACTGTCCCACTCCCAGATGACTGCAGCCCTGGCCCACAGCTTACCACAACCTCATGAGAGAGCCTGGGTCCGAGTCAGCCAGCAAAGCTGCTCCCATATTCCTGACCCACCGATACAAAGAGGTAATAAACGTTTGCTGTTTTCAACATGCTGAATTCTAGTGTAATGTGTTAGGCAGTAATAGACAACTAATTAATCCCACTGGCGATGGCGGCACTTCCCCTAGTTGATTGTAGAACTTAAGAAACTTTGCATCTCATCTATTGATGCTGAGTCTGAGTGAGGAGCAAAGCCACAACCTTGGCGTCAGGATGGAGGGAGAGCCTCCATCGATCTGGTCAACTGTCCGTGGACTGGACCCGTGGTTGGTGGAGGTACCAGCCAAGATGCCAAGAGGTCCCAGAGAGCACCAGCTGGGCCCTCTGAGGACAAAATTCTCCCACAAGTTCACACGGTCAGTTTTGTTGCCCTGTCTCTCCTGACAATAACTTGTCACAGGGAGTGAGGTATTCTGTGCAGGAAGAAGGGGTGGGGACCTGGGAGGGGAATATGGAATGTTATAATAGAAAGATTTTTTTTTAACAGAGAAAACTTTTTCGTTTTCTTGACTGTATGATCCCCGAAGGCATCACGAAGTCGGGAGAATGCCCTCCTGTTGGTTTCCGTACCAGACCAGTTGCAGTCTTGCCTGTCATACGCCGGGGCCCGAACAGGTCCACCTGCTATAGCAAGATGGAGAAAAGGAAATCCTGGAAGAGACAACAGCACACTCTGTCACCGGCCTCCCTGTGTTGGCACCATCCTTGCCAGCCCATCACCTGCCCAGCCACCAAAGAGGCCTTTCCAAAACGCACATGGGAGCACACCACTCGCTCTGCTTACGACCCATCGGCAGCGCTCTGCTGTCCTCCTCCGGGCAAGCCCAGCCTCCTGCATCGCCCCTGTCTCTGGTAGTTGGCGGCCCCCTCACTCCTCCAGCCCCTTCCACAGGCCCCAGCCTCAGCTACTCTCGGCAGCTCCGCAAGCACGAATGTTCTCCCCACACCTCCACACCTGGGTGCGTGCTGGTCTCTCTGGCTAGAATGCCAGCCCCCAGTTCCTCTGTCTGGCTTACTCCTACTTAGCCTTCTAGACTGCTCGGCTGTGCCTCCCCTGAGAGGGGAGGGAAGAAACGAATATTCATCCAGGACTGGTCCTAGGCCACCCCTGGTGTTCCTGTTATGTTGTATCTGATTTCATCAGCAGAACAATTCTGTAGTTTTCCCTACAAAATACATCACGTTAAAGGTAGTATGAGGAAATCACTCTGTTGCTGATACTGACAATAAAGAGGGCATAGGAGTTGCGAATTATATAAGAACGTGCTCTGGGTGCCGGATTTCTTGTACGTAATTTTATGAGAAAATATAGGTTTAGGAGGCATCGATAGAGCTTTCTTGAAGGCATTGGAGAACCAGTGAATGTATCTGGGTAGAGATGAGACTTGCTGAAAGCAAAAACACCCAGGGCCGGCTCAGCCCAGGAGACTGAGGGTGAATTCAATGAGAGAGGAGAGCTGGACGGGGGAGACTGGGCAGGACATTGGTGCCTGTGTTTCTTCTGCCCCCTGAGGGGATCAAATGGAAAGCCTGCTGGCTTCCTGGGCAGATAGACCAGTACTCATATCCAGGACCCGTAGATGACTGGCTGTGAGGTCTTGAGCAAATTCCTTACAAATTCGGAGCCTCAGTTCCCCGTAAAATGAGAATAATAATGCCCAGCTCACAAGGTAAACCTTACGTCAGAGATGTTCTGCCCCTGCCCCATGGTTTTGCCTGTTAATTGCAGGTCCCATTTACCAAGCCAAAAGTCCTGGGAATAGACACAGTCGCAAGGGGACTCTGTGTGGGTCCCTGCGGTGTACACCATAGGCTGAATCTCTAGCTTCTATCCACAGGTGCCCGAGCACCCCTCCCCCACCACACATGACAATCAAAAGCAGCTCGGACATCACTAAACATCCCATGTCTTCTCGAGGCAAAATAGTCCCTGGTTGAATATTCTATAAACCCCTATAAAATATGCTACTTTATTCAGACTGGCCTCGTCACTATCTTCTCAAGCAAACCTTCAATTTCTTAGACTGTGTTGTCTCAACTAACCCCTCCACAACGCCTTTCCAGAAACCTCCAGACCACAGCACCCTCACCCTCCTCTGAACTCAGAGTTCAATCTGGACTCCTCATGTGGTCATAAATTTGTTTTGTTGTTGTTGTTTTTTTTTTGCAGCACACGGGCCTCTCACCACCGTGGCCTTCCCCGCCGCGGAGCACGGGCTTCAGACGCGCAGGCCCAGCGGCCATGGCTCACGGGCCCAGCCGCTCCGCGGCATGTGGGATCTTCCCGGACCGGGGCACGAACCCACGTCCCCTGCATCGGCATGCGGACCCCCAACCACTGCGCCACCAGGGAAGCCCCGGTCATAAATCTTTTGCTGCCTCGTTCAGGCAGGACCGAAGGCCGCAGCTCAGATTTGCTCTGCCTAATGCCCAGCACCTGCCCCCTGAGCCTCCGGCCCACGTCGAGAAAACAGCAGTGTTAGCGAAGTTTATTTTGAGTTCTCCCGCTCCCTCGCCCCGTCACCCTCTGGGTCACATTCCCTCAGCGAGGCTTGGACCTCCTAGGGCCTAAAATCTTACATCTGCCAGGTACGGTCATCCATGTTGCAGGGTTAGGGAATGAATGTTCTACCCTTGATGAGATGGGAGAAGAGAAGAGATTTCTCTTGAAAAGAGTGTGCTCCTGACAGAGAAACGCTCCTGACAAGAAATGAAGCATTAATTCTGGAATTTCAGGCCTTTGGGAAAGGAGCCTCTGCCTCTCTGGTATACCTCATGTGTCTACCACATATTAAAACCACTTTTTGGCTTTAAAAAGCAGTGAGGAGGCCTCTGACCTATAGGAGACTCCTAGAGGCCAGAAGAACTGCAGAGCCTGAGGAACCGCCAAGTGGAACGGACTCACCGTGAAGATGAAGGGAGAGGCCCAGAAGGGACAAGTGACTTGTCGGAGGCTACACAGCAGAAGGCTGGTCAAGCCAGGTCTGGAACCCAGGGCATAGAGCTCCAACGTCCAAGCAGCCACCCCTCACCTCACTGGGCTGCCTCGGGCGATGTGCCTGCAGGCTGGTGCCTGGAGAGTGCCCAGGGGATGCCTGCCAGGGCTGTGAAGGAAGCCGAATGGCGATGGGCCTGAGATACAGAGGGCTAGGGCCAGTCGTTACCTTGTCAGTCCCAGGGGCAGCGCCCCTCGGCCAGGCTGCCCTGCTGGGCTTGGTCCCTCTAGAGGGACCTGTGTGGGCCGGGACTCTGGGCCTGGAGCAGGTAGGCAGGCAGCATTCCAGAGTGGGGGTGGGGTGGATGTAGGCTGACGGCAGGAGGGCTCGTCCCGCCACGACCTATCTTGATCCCAGCACCCTCCAAGCTCCTGCTGAAAGTCAGAATCCCAGCCACCCTCTCGGGGTACCTACTGAGGTCCGGTCTCCTGGGAAACAGGCTGGGAGAGGCTGAGATTGCTGTGCCGGAGCCTTACCGGGGATTGCTCTCGGCAACTCTCGTGAGAGGTGAGTTAAGCAGGGTTGGGGAGTCTCAGCAGCGACTTTAATCAATCCCACGGGGAGCTCCAGGCCAGGAGGGTCCTGCATAGCTGTCCCAGCGGGTGAGGGGCTGGCTCTGTATCCTGCACGGCCCAGCTACTGGGTGTGGGCTGCCCACAGGCCTGGGCTGGAGCCTCGGGAAAAGCGGCTTCCTTCAGCGGAGCGTAGTTTCCAGGGAGAAACTCAGCTGTGAGCTGTCAGGTACCAGCACTGCTGGGAACTGGGGGAATTAATTGGTCCTGAAGGGCGATCGCGGTGGTGCGCACAGCACCTGCTACACCAGCCTTCAGCTGAGGCAGCCCAGGAGAGCAGGGCAGACCCGAGGCCGAAAAGACAAGAAGGCCGAGGATGAAGGGCTTTGTTTTTTAGTTCAATTCTATATGTATTTTCTAACACTGACCATGTGCCACACTTCGGGCTGGCCCCTGGGGACGTAGAGAGGAAGCAGACACTCTTCCTGCTATCCAGGGGCTCAAAGACTAGCGCCGAAGAAGAATCAAGCCTGGTTTTGCGGTAATAAACTTGAATTGTAGAGTCGGACAGAAGAAGGGTTAAAACCAAATCCTGCCACACGTGACCCTGAGCTCTGAGACTGTTCCTTTCCTCACCTGCAAAGTGAGGATCAACCTCGCAGGGGTCTTGTAAGAACTGAGACAACGCATCGGGTCTGTGCCCATGACATGACATATAGAATGTGTTCAGAAACGGGAACTTGCAGACCGTTAGAAGTCACTTGGTCCAACTGCCTGATCTTACAGATGCAGAAACTGAGGTCACTAGACTCTAAGCAACACTAGAGCCATGACTTTGCCTGTCTTTTTCACAAATTGTATTCCCAGGGCCTAGCACACAGAAGGAGCTCAATAAATCCTCGTGGAATAGCTGTAGAGCACTTGTTGCCCTTTGGTTGTGTGAGCGCATCAGACTAGAACTGAGTGCCCAGGCTTTTCCTAACACGTGCTCTGCCTTCCATCTCTCCCAGCCTGCAGAAATTTCTCACCAGGTTCAGTTTCAGACTTATTAGCAAATGCAAATTGAATTACGAGGTGCCCTTTTGCAACAAGGGCAACAAAAAGTTTCCCCAGAAAGAGGAAGTGAGAAGAGGTGAAAGCTAGGATGAAAGTCGAAGACAATACATTCTAATCAGACTTGATAAATATGTAAATTAAAGCAGCTGAACGGTTGGCTTTGACAAATGACTTCTCCGTAAGGGGATTTTCCACGCTGGAAGGAGAGAGTTCAGCCTGCCTGCTAGTCGCAGCCAGAGGTCTCTCCTCCTCTCCCAGCTATGCGGGCTGATGGGGGCAGGCACTGGGATGCGTAGAGGCAGAGCAGAGAACGAATCCTTCTTTCAATGGATGCCATGTATTGAGCATCTGCTAGCTGCTAGGCAAGCCTCCCTCGACCCTGGGAGGGCAGAGAATCCCTGTCTCGTTGAGGAGGAAGCCAGGGTAAGGGCGAGTAAGGGGCAGATTCACCAGACTCCCCAGCCTGGTGTCGCTGAGGGGCCAACGCAACCAGCTGTTGAGAATGTGAATTCAATCCCTCCAGTGGCTTTATTGTCCTCTGGGGGTCTGAACAACTGAAAAGTTCGTGCCTTTCAGTCTTTTCTCCCCTGCAGGACCTGGCACAGTGGGAGTGTTCAGGAAAGAGCCTTCCTTAACTTGTTACCTAGCTCCAGACGGATCTCTTCCCTCTGACAGCCCCCATCTCTGTTTCTCCATCTGTAACAGTAGCCCTTGGAGTCGGCCCTGCTGAAGGGCCAGACAGCACAGAGCAGAAAGGAGCAGTCAGACTGCAGAGTCTCTGCAAAATACAAGACAATTGTCATTGTAACCTCTAAATTTGGGGGTGGGGGAGGTTATTACATAGCAATAGATAACCAGAATCATTGCCATGAAATTGATGAAGCTAATGGGTTACAGTACAGCCGTCAGCTGAGAGGTAGTTGAAAGGAACAGGCTTTGAGCGGTTCCTGTGTGCCAGGCACTTTCCATACATTATGATCCAGGTCTCACCAGGCCCCGGGAGAAGTGTATTGTTTTCCTCATATTACAGACAAGAAATCTGAGGTTAAGTGCTTTGCCCAGGGCCACCCAGCTAGCAAGAGTTACGCTGGAATTTGAATCCAGTCTTTCTATCCCCTGAGACCAGTCTTTCTCCTGACACCTCCAAGGGGGAAAGCTCATTCCCCAGCTATACCAGATAAAAGATTTGTTCTGCGTGTAAACGTGGGCAGGCACGCGCACACATCTGCTTTTGACTCAAACTCCTACAAATTCCTAAGTTTTTGTACAAAGTTATCAGAGCTGAGGTATACACAGAAATTCAAGTTGAATGGTTTGCAGCCTTGGAAAGACACTATTAATACAATTTCCCCAAACACAGAACCAATATTTATGAGCGCTTGGAATGCTTCAGGAAAAGAGTTTCCCGGTAGGGCTGGGAGTAATGTGATCCAGGCCCTGAGCCGAAGATCTGTCTTGCCTGGTGCTGGAGGAATTTAGATTTGAAGAGTATTCTTTCTTTCCTATTGAGATCTTCATTGACTGCTATAAAAATACCACTTTCAATCTCAAATCCCCACTGGCATCTTCATATAAGCACCGAAAATGCTACTGGGCTTTGGAGATTTCATTTAATGAAGGAAAAGTATTTCTATTAAAGAGTGAAATTTTTTTTTCTCTCCACGCAACATCTTTAGAGGAGCCAGGGAAGCTGGATTGTTCCGGGCTCTGAGAAAATGAACCAACCCATGCCTCACCCATGATGTGGTCACACAGACTATGGAAGGCAAGGAAGGGTCAGTAATGAGGGGAAAATAAGAGCAATTATGCTCAACTTCCATGTCCCCATGATCTTACAGTTGATGAGGCGCTTTGGCACTCAGTAGGGAGATATTTCTGTTGCCACTGCCCTTGTGCCCTAGAAGCTAATCTAGGCTCTGACCTGCCTGTCCTCTGCCCACCCCACTCTCACCTCTACCCTCTCTCACCAGCTCTTCACGCCTCTTCACACAGGGGTTCAAACTAGCTTCTCCGCCTTGTCTAGAGAGCTGTCCTGGGTTCTGTGGACCTGGCTCCTTACCCTTCAGGTCTCTTCTCATGAAAATGGTAGCTCCATGGTGGCAGGAACTTTGTCTTAGTAACTGCTGTGGACCCAGGTCTAACATGGTACCTGCAGATACACATGCTGACTGCATATTTATTGAGTCAACAAGTACAGCCAACAGGCATTGAGGGATGTGTGCTGGGGAGGGTGAGCGCCAAAGGAAGAAGACAGAAGACATGGCTGGAGTCAGCAGATTGTCCAAGGTCATCCAGGTGGTAAGTGGTGAGAACAGAGTGGACCCCAGTCTGATGAATGGTAAAACCTGTGTCCCTTCACCCTGAGGCTCCTGTCCCTCACAAAGAGGCCACAGAGTGCAAGGGTGTGAGCAGAACCTTAGGTGTGGCTGTGCCTGTTTTCCAGTTCTGTCTCTGCCACTCACTAGCTGTGTGGTCTTGGGAAAGTCACTCACTTGACTTCTGGAAGCCTCAGTCTCCTTATCCATACAATGGGAATAATAATAATATTCATCTTATTGGGTAGTTGCGAGGACTAAATGAGCTAAAATAAAGCACTAATAACAGTGCTTGTCACAAGGTAAACCCTCAATTAACATTTACTCTTCCTAATCATTCAATAAATATTCCTTGAGCTCCCAGACACCAGCTCCCCTCCCCACTCCCAGGCAGAGTCAGGCTCTCTCTGTTCTGTTCCCTCCTCGCCCCTTCCGAGATTACAGACATTGCCCGGCAGTACCATAGTAATTTGCTTCTCTTTCCCTCTCGCCTTTCCCCTCTGGTGACTCTCAGCTTTTTGGGGGCAGAAGCCCTGTCTTGTTCATCTCTTTCTGGCATTCATTTCCTTTGTCTGAGACACAGAAGGGCATTTTGACATAGTTGTTTTGATGCAAGAGTTTTGAAATGGCTACATTTAAATGTAAAACTGCTTTGGAAAATTACCAGGCACTGTGTGAAGCAGACCCCCCCACACACAACCGTGCATGTCTGACCTCCACTGACCTTCACTTCCAACAGATCCTCACTGCCCCTGTCTCCTTTCTTGCCAGCTTGACTGGGAGCCCACCCTGAGCCCAACCTCTCCCCTCCGTGAGGCCCCTGCCAGAGGGGAGGTCAGGGATGGGGAAGTTCTGGGATGAGGGGAGGTAGCCTGAAATATCTCCTGGGTACATTGTTTGGTAATGTTTATTAAAAAGCTGAAGGTGTAATGCTTTGTTTTCCCGGCTGCGTCAAAATGTTCCCATTTCAAAACACTTGTGTCAGAGCAGCAGCATCAATGTGGCTGAAACAAGAGGACTGTCAAAACGATATGAACTCTGCAAGGAAGCCACCTGGCATGTAGCCGTCCTCAATAACGGATTTAAAACATACACCCCTGTAAGTGGATTAACAAGCGATCAGCTGCACTTAACACCAGCTCTCCCTTTAGTAATTCCTTTTTGTTCTAATGAGGATGTTTCCACCACCGTAAGGATCACAGAAGTTTAGGATGCTGCCTGACGTCACACAGCAGAGGTGATTAGAGATGAGTATGGTCTAGTTCATCTCCCCCATTTTACAGCCAAGGTGCCGAGAGAGAAAGTGACTTGAGCAAGGTCGCACAGTGAACTGGATTTTCATGTTAGGTCAGAAACATGTGATCAGTTCTTGGATAACTTCTCCACGCTGTACCCTAAATTCTGGACCACAGCATCACCACTGAGCACATGGCACGCACTCAACAGAACAGAACAGAGACCACGGGCAGGCTGCTAAAGCCCTGGGCATGCTGCTTGAAAATTGGATTGGCCAAGTTCTCTGTAAAAGAAGCTTTAGTGGGCTTCCCTGGTGGCACAGTGGTTGGGAGTCCGCCTGCCGATGCAGGGGACATGGGTTCGTACCCCGGTCCAGGAAGATCCCACGTGCCGCGGAGCGGCTGGGCCCGTGAGCCATGGCTGCTGAGCCTGCGTGTCCGGAGCCTGTGCTCCGTAACGGGAGAGGCCACAACAGTGAGTGGCCCGCGTGCCGCCAAAAAAAAAAAAAAAAAGAAGCTTTAGTGTCCGACCAGGCGGGTTGTCACTATCCCATTAGCTGGGCAGTCCAGTGGAGCAGCGAGGCCTGGGTGGCCCATGTGTGCAGGCAGGAAGGGCAAACTGCTGCAGTATGGGGCACAGGCGAAGAGCTATTTGTATCTGTTTCCATAATTGATATTTCTGCAGCCGGTGAAAGAATAAATCCCTGTTAACCTGGGTAGGGAAATTATATATCCCTACTGTCTTCATGGTTTCATGATTCAGGCTGAATAGAGTCTTTCTTGAATAAAATAAATTATAAAAACTTAATTTACAAGAACTTATTTCCAGGAGGTGTTTTATGTTAAATGCTCCTAGGATAGGGCTTCTAGGATAAACCTGGACTCTGTACACAAATTCTGCCTCAGACTATCCCTGGGGCACATGGACTGGAGTTGGTCAGACCCGGGTTTGAAGCTGTTTAACCAAGATAAGTTGCTGAACCACGGTTTCATCAAAGGCTAAGTGAGGAAAGGTGTGTAAGTCATGGGCGCTCCACAAAAGTAGCCTCTGTTATTACTGAGTTCAGAAGGCTTCAGTTCCACCTTCTGGTAGACCCTTTCCTCTAGGAAGGCCTGGGCTTGAAGGTGCTGTCGGAGCACGTGTGGGCTGAGAAGAGGAGAAGCGATTTAGCGTAGAGGTTACAAGCAGGGACTGGGGACCAACCGGAGCAGTGTCTCCACCACTCTCTGAGTGTGTGACCTTGGGCAAGTTACTTCACCTCTCTGTGCCTCAGTCTTCTGCTCTGTAAAGTGGGCTCATAGTGGACCATTCTCCTAGTCATGCTCTGAGGAGGAAATGAGTTGGTAATTTCTAAAGCACTTGGAATAGCATCCTAGTGTTTATACAAATCTTGTATAAATATATGGTTGCTAAATAAAATAAGTACTGACTAGTAATACCCATTCACGTGCTCAGGGTCTGCAGAGAGATATGCTCATCTTGGGACCCTCCCCTGTGACAGGCCCTACCCCTTCTCAGAAACAGACTTCTGTGGATAGTTATTGGATACTTTTCATACATACATACGCAAGAAACACATTTGATTCTTGATTCTCAGCCCTGGCCACATGTTAGAACCACCCGGGGAGTTTTTAAGAAATCATAATGCACGACAGCCCCCCTCCCACCCCTGCACCCCTTCTCCAACCAAGGTCGTGGGGAGGGCTCAAGCAAATTATTCTTCCCACGTGCAGGCACAACTGAGAACCCCTGGCCCAGTGTGAGCCAGGGCCAGGCTCTCTACTCCCTGGGTCTTGGTCTTCTTACTACATCATCTGCAGTAAGAGCGGGTAGGGCTAGGTGGTCTCTCTTTTCCCCCTCCAGGCCAAAAAGACTGTGATCCTGGAGGTTTGGAGGACCCAGGAGCTGGCTCGGGATGGCTCTGATTAGACCACGTTGGTCTTAGCATCAAGGAGAGGATGCTGGGGTGAGTGGACGAGAAAACATGCATACATCAAGCAGATAATTTCTCGCAGACACAGTCCCTTCCTGGGAACAGGACAAGAAGTGCTAAGATAATGGCGGTACAGCCTCTCTGGGAACTCACAAAGCTTAGAGCAAAGAGATTGGATTTATAACAGAAATGGAAGCCATGTACATGAGGAGAAGGAAGAAAGGCATTTTCAAAGGATGAAGGAGGAGGACTAATATATTTGCAATCAGTGGCATAGAGGGGTTCAAATGCATGCACACCAGGAGACAGAAAGAAACGGCATCCTGGGAGGGCAGGAGAAGAGAAAGGGAGATCACGGTAGCTGAGCATCTGATCTGTGCAGGCAACAGGGGGGCATGTTATCAT
Source organism: Aethalodelphis obliquidens (assembly GCF_003676395.1). Lineage (NCBI taxonomy): Eukaryota > Metazoa > Chordata > Mammalia > Artiodactyla > Delphinidae > Aethalodelphis > Aethalodelphis obliquidens. Next base: position 12,913,579 of record NW_020837953.1, on the reverse strand, counting down.
CTAATCTCATTCCATCTGGGCGGCCTCCCAGAGGGCGGGTGTCTGATCCCCATCCGACAGACCCCACAGGTGGTGAGCAGCAGTGCCAGGATAAAAACCCAGGTCACTGACTCCAAAACCCTGCACTCTTTCCCCTCCGGTTTGGTGCCTCACTTATCCAGAGCTTCCCCGTTCTCATAACCTCACACACCCAGATCACAACAAAGAGCCAGAATGAAGCAGAAAGGGACTGAAAACGACCCAAATCCAAAGGCACAGCCCCACGTTAAAGGTCCTCAGGAGAACCTGTTGGGACACTGAATGATAGGGAGATTCTCTCGATTTCTGGGGAAAAGGGACGAAGTGTACCTTTTGAGAGCTGGTATGAGCACAGAGTGAATCAGGAGGGGAAGTGGCAAAGCCCCCCAGAGAGACTGGGGCCCTCCCAGGACACGTTCTTGAGTGCCGGGCACTATGAACACGTCGAAAGGAAGCAGGCGTCAGCTGGCCGTGGGCTGTGTGCCTCCAGGGCTCTGCACGGCAGCGCCAGCCCAGCCCGTCTCTGGCAGGGAGAGGGCAGCCTGACGGCGCTGAGACGTGCGGCCCGCTCAGTGCAGCCAGCGCCGCGGTGGGGTTAGGGTGGCCACAGCTGCGGTATCTGCCCTTATCCATCCCGGGCCCCTCCCTCCCTCCCTCCCCACCTCGGCACTCAGCCAGCTGCCTTCTGCAGGTCGTTCAGCATCCCCCCAGCTCCTCTGGTCCCCGCCACAAAGTGTCGGTGCTGAGCGCTAGAGACAACCAGAGGATGCAGTCAAGGGGCTGCTCTCCAGAAACTTACCGTCTAGGAACCAGGTACTATTTCAAAAAAAAAAAAAAAATTGGAAGCACATTTTGTTTTGGAGGCCCAGTGGCTGAGAAGAGTATGCTTAGCTGTCTGGAGAGTTCAACAAAGATGGGTGCTGGGCTGGAGGTGTGAGGTGTTCCCAAGGTGTTCCTAGACAAGCCAGGACCGTGGGGTAAGTGCTTCCCCCAGACCAGCCCCCTCACTCGGGTCAGGTTCAGAGCATGATCACAGCCCAGCTGTGGACTGAGCTGACCAGGGCTCGGCTGGGATCTTCTCTCTCCCCCCAGCCCACTCCTCTCTCTGGTTCTGAGGGTGACACTGAAGGTCCTACATGGCAGGGGGTGCACCCTCTCCTCCCTGGCGCGTCGTAGGTGCTCCACGTGGGAATGTGGGAGCGGATGGACAAGCCGCTCGCTCACTTCAAAGCTCTGCATTCACACAGCGCCCATGTGACTGCCTGGCCTTCGGAAGAACTGGGACTCGCTTTTTAATGGTGCTAATGTGGCAGTAACGAGGTGGTAAATGTCTGCCTGTCTCCCAGCCTCTAGCAAGGCCATATTCTCCATTCCCCGTGCTCCCCACTGCGTCCTTTCAAAGCCCTTCTCTTTAATGCCGAGTGGAGGAGTTCCAGACAGCTATCTGCATTTTCAATTCTAGAAATCATTAATATTTTACAACGGCCAGCACCACGGTTTATTAACACACTTAGATTTCCTACCTGCTACTGTTAAAGGGAAACTTCCTATTTGAGAAATATTCCAAGATGGGGTGATGTTCCAACTTTTGTTCAAATTCTGCTCTCAGTTCCCCGCTCTCAGGAGCTCAGTGGGGGAGATGGATCTGTAAGTGGAGAAGGATTTCGAGTGACCGCTGTGTGGACTGAGGGACACACGGGGGCCGGGAGCCCAGAGGAGACCCAGGCACAGCCTGGGCGGGTGGAGTCAGGCTTCTCAGAGGAGGGCTGCCAGTTCCAGGGGAATGTTTCTGCAGAGTGAGTGAATCAGAAGACCTGTGCTTAGACATGGCCCTTCTGATTACTTTTAGTCATTGTGGCAATAGGCTGAGGTTAAGATTGAGGGTCTTTGAGCCAGGCAGGCCTGGGTTCAAATCCCAGCTCTGACACCTCTAGCTGTGTGGCACTAATGATAACTAATAGCTTTTGAGCATTTCCTGGTGTCAGAGGGCAGCCTTTGTGCGCCTGTTCAGTGCAACCGGCACTACAGAGGGGGTGACCTCGCTGGGTGGCCGCAGCTGTGGGACCGGACCCCGCCCATCTCCTCTCTCCTCCCTCCCACGTCACCTCTGCATTCACCAGTGTGTGCTATTTCCTTTGAAACTCACAACCACCCTACGGGGTCATTCCTGCATCCTCATTTCACAGAATAAGAGACTAAGAATCAGAGAGGTTGAATCATTCACTGCAGACCACAGAGCTGGCCGGTCAGGATTTGATCCCTGATCTTCAGGGCAATTAAACACTGAGCTCTTCTGCCTCTCACTGCAGAGGTGGGCGTGAGGATTACAGCCCGCAGCACACGGTGGGCGCTCAGTAAGGTAGCTGCCGTTGCTGTCCATTGTCTCCAAAGCCCAGCTCATGAATCCCTCCTTCACTAAGCGGCCCTGATCTCTCTGGCCAGAGGACCCTCAGTGTCCCTGGCTCACAGTCAGTCCCCAGCATCACCGCCATCCTTCTGTGCCATTGTCAGCTCCTCCTTTCTGTCCACTCCCAGCGACTCTCGCCGTTCTTGGCACAGGGGAAGGTTGCAGTCAGTGTTTGCTACACGGATTGAGAGAGAACAATATTAACCACACCAATTCCCAGAAGAAAATGTTTGCCAAAGATTTTTAGCCTGGACACAGCAATATCAAAATGACACAGCTATAAATTGCTTTCAGATTCAAACTGGAAAGGTGAACTTTGACCCTGTCAAAAAATAAGAACAAATTAAATTGAAACACAAAGCCATTTCCCTTGTTCCAGGTCTCTGGATTTCTAATTAACCTGCAGCACGATTCCGAAGGCTGCAGGGGATCGGGAAGATGGTGTCTGTTACCTTGGAAGGGAGCAGAGCTCAGGAGAGAGCTTTTTGTTCATTGGTTCGTTTGTTTGTTTTCTTTTCTGGGATGTATTGTGCTTCTTGTGGTTTAGGTCCTTAGATGAGAGCGATCCCAGGCGATCAGAAAAAAATAATTGCTAGAAGCTGACCTTGTACAAAAGAACCCACAACAAAACAGCCCTCACCCTCCCTGTCCCAGAGAGAAGCAGCTCAACCCCAGCAAGTTAGAAGCACTGGATTGAATTTCAGCAGCAGTAGCTGAAAGGTGAGGCTCCCTTTCCGGGAGGCTGAGGGGTAGAGGGCCCCCTGGAGCAGGTGCTACCACTTAACTCAGAGTCTTGGGGCTTTGACAGCCAAGCCTCTGACATATTGATACGGAGACAAGGGTGAATGACAGGGACCTCATTCAGGCCAAGGCGGGCTATCAGAGCAACTCCAAGCTGGGAAAGGGAACACTGGACAGAAGGCGAGCTGCAGCCTGGGGCAGATGCTTTCCAGGAATCGCCACCTGCTGGGGGTCATGAAGAATGGGGTGATGTTCCTGACCCACTGATCCCCAGACTTGAACGAGAGAGAATCGCCTGGTGTACCTGCTACACTGACAGGTTCCTGGGTCCCCCTCCAGACTCACTGAATTTGAATCTCCAGCAAAGGGCCTGGGGACGGATATTTTTAAACCAGTGCCCTGGATGCTTCCCATGACCAGACGGTTTTGGAAATTAGTGATTTAGAGTGTGAACACTTTCCTTATTGGAGCCCCTGGGATACTGTCTGGCTTGGGCAAGTCACATCCCTTCTCTGAGCTTCCATTCCCACGTCCATACGATGGCGGTGGGGATCCCTGCCTATCAGGGGTGTATTGTGTCCGAGGGAGAAACAAGACGAGTCTGTCAGGTGTGTCGACAGGACCTGGCCCCTAGGAGGCGTGCCGTGTGTGGGATGCCTGCCCTCGTAGGTGTGGGGGGCTGAAGTCCTCCAAACCAGCGCCTCCAGTGATGCCAAGAGACCCTCTTTTTATTCTCAAGTTTTTGGCTCAAAGCCACCGGCTTCAGCCTCAGATGCCACTGCTCCCCAGGGGGCATCGTCACAGGCCCTGCCCCATCCCAGGAACCAGTGCCACAGGGCTCCAGAGCCTTCGGCGGTAGAGGATGTCAGGACACAGGCCTCCTTGGGGAAGCTCAGCTCAGGGAAGCCAGGGTGGAGGTGACCTCCCAAGTCCTTGACGGAATCAACGCAGGCTGACAGCTGATCTTCCAGATTTCCACTCCTCGCTCCTGGGGCTCCTGCCAGGTCTCGTGATAATCCCCAAACAGTAGGTCCAGTCCAGGGACAGGGGCCCTCAGCTCAGAGTGGGGACTTAAGGAGGGAGTTCCCTCCCAGCTCATACCACGCCTCACTGGGGGCAGGGGAAGGGATTCGTGGTCAGGAAACCAGGGTGAGGAGAGGCAGGCCATGGAGGGTGTGTCATGGGCTGAACTGTGTCCTGCAAATTTATCTGCTGACGTTCTAACTCCCAGTACCCCGGAATATGGCTGTATTTGGAGACAGGTTGTTGAAGGAGTAATTAAGATAAAATGACATCTTATAAGTGGGCCCTAATCCAATATGACTGGTGTCCCTACAAGAAGAGGCGATTTGGACACAGGCAGGCCCAGGGGAAAGACCACAGGAAGACAGAGAGAAGATGGCCATCTATGAGCCAAGGAGAGAAGCCTCAGGAAAACAACCTGGCCGACACCGTGATTCCAGATTTTGGGACTCCAGCACTGTGAGAAAAGAACCTTCTGTTGTGTAAGCCCACAGGTGGTGGGGTTTGAACAGCAGGCAGCTGGGGCAGACTGAGACAGAGGGCCCCGGCTCTGGTGCCGGCTCCTTCCCCTGACTCCTACTTTGGGAAAGTCTCCCTCAGTTTTCTCATCTGTGAAAGAGGAAAACAGTTATGTTTGACAAAAGGTGGTTAACATGGGCGTAACTCGAAGCAAACAATCTAATCTTGGCTCTTACTAAGGGTGTGATACGTGTTGTCTCCCCTCCCTGTTCAGCTGTGTCCTATAAACTGTCACCCCCATTTCATCACACAGGAAATGGGGATACAACCCTCATCTACCTCATTTAACAGAGCTGCTGGGAAGCCAGTGAGATAACTTATGTGACACGTTCAAGAAGGTACAAAGCGCTTTACAGGTGGGAGGAACCACTGCGTCCAGGCAAAGTGGGGCATCATCCTCCCGGAGAGACACTTTCAAGCTGAGCTCCGAAGTGCAGAGCAGCAGAGAGAGCGTGGGTTTAGGCACATAGGCTTTGGGTCTGAGCCCCAGCTCTGCCGTTTCAGTGAACACATGGGCGTGGCACTCAGCTTCAGGGTCCTGCCTATGAAACCGGGAGGAGGACAGCTGTGATGGAAGATGCTAATGCTTTCCATCCAAGCAGTCCCAAGTGATTCCCTGCGCTTGCCCAACTCAAGGAGTTTTCCCTCCCGCTCCCAGTAGCTTTGTGCAAAATCGGTACCAGAGGACTCACTCCAGTGTCTGGGAGAAGCTCTACTTATTACCCATCAGGATCCCCTCCTGATGCACACATCACACTCTGCTAAAAACCTAACATACAGCATGTGGGCACTGGCCCCCCTCAGCCTTCTACTGGGGTCACCAGCAGACTCGGGGTCCAGCTTCTCCCCACCGTCCAACGTGACTCAGAATCAGAACAAGGAAAAGTACTTGGGGATGAGGCAAAAAGCATAACAAGCGGAATGTTAAAAAAACAAAACAAAAAAAGAACTCTTTCCAACAAGGCTCATCCAGGGGAGGCTGGGTGTGAGTGGGGTCTGGGTGAAGGGATGGATTTTCCTTGAGGACCTGCCTCACTCTAGGTGGTCGGGCTCTATTAACAAGTAAAAACATCAGGTCGTCAGGGCTCGAACCACTGATCAGAAGGTGAGGTCAGGGCTTACTGATGAGCTTCAGGGAAAGAGCTCTGTAGTCACGTTCCAGTCAACAGCTGCTTTAGCAAAACCACACTGGATAGAATTACTTTCTACTTTGCTGCGGTGGGGAGGGGGGATGAATGGGAAGAAGCCCTAACCCACCCTTCCAGTTTGAGGCAACCTTTTGCAAATCAAACAAGGAAGCCCTCACTGGCCGTCATGTGATGTTCTAACGATGCCCAGATAATGTGCCCAGAGGAAGATCATTTTTTCTGGCTCTGTAGGTGCTCAGAGCCTGGCTCCCTAGACCATTAGGTGGGCACTTCCGGAGACCACGCCTCCTTACCCTGAAAGGGGGTAAGAAGAGATGGGGGCGGGAGATTTTCCTTCGTCTGCGGAGGGTCACCATGGTGACTGCAGGTGAAGACTCGCGGGTTGTGTCCAGCCTGTGTGCCTCCCGCAGAGCTCTCAGACCTCTCTGGAGTCCTTAGTGGGGTTGGCTCCCGCTGTTGGGCCAAGCCTGTGAGGCCAGACACTGGTCAGGGGATGGCCTGCCAGGAGGCCTGTGCTAGTGGGAGAGTCCAAGGTGGGAGGGAGAGAAGAGGAAAGGAAGGTAGAGGCAAAGGAGGATGCGAAGCAACCCCCTGCCACGGACAGCCACAGCCCTCGCAGTAGCTGCAGCCTGAGTTCTGCCCTCATTTAACAGAGCTGCTGGGAAGCCAGCGAGATAAACCTATGGGAGCCGGTTAGGGAGGTCAGGTCAGGTGACGGACAGAGAGAGGTGGGAAGGCCCGCAGGGAGACAGAGGCAGCCACAGGCAGACGGAGCCAAGGCAGAGAAGCAGACAAACGTGGAGAAGGCGACAGACATGCAGCAAAGGCACGCAGAGAACAAGAGGAAGGGAGGAGAGTGTAAAGAGAAGGACGTGAGCCGGAGGAAAGGCCAGGGGAGCTGCCAAACCATCGGGTTCAATGAAAGATGTCAACCTGTGTGCAGAGACTGTGGGGCTGGGTTGGGGCAGTGGTGCTTAATGGAGAGGAGAGGCGGAGGAGAAGGGCCCCGCGTGTGCTCCCGTCCGCAGGTGATGGGTCTGCGCTGCAGGCTGTGCCCTGTGCTGACACCACCCCAGCCTTGATGGAGGAAAGGCAGCGGGAGAGGCTGTCCATGCAAATGAAATTCTCGCGTCCGGTCCTGTGATCTCAGACTGGAGTGGTCGGTCTGCAGTGGAAAAAAGTCCACAGACTGGAGTTTGAAACCCAGACCTCTTGATCAGTGGCTGTGTGATTTTATGTCTGTTTCTTCACCTCTCTGAGCCTCACTGTGCTCATGTGAATTAGGGGCACTAATGCCATCCGCTGCCTCTGTTCTCACGGAGAGCTTCTGACGATCATGTTGGTGGGTGTGGTCTGTGAAGGCCCTTAGCCAGCACCTGCGGGCAGCTCTCCCCACTCTGGGGCCCTGTGGTGCTGACCCTCCCGCCATGGCGGGCCGTTTCCTCTGAGGTCTGCTCGGGTGAGCCTCCCTGGTCACCCTCTACACGGCAGCATCCACCCTTCCCCCTATTTCCTGTCTTCTCCGTAGCACTCATCCCCCGCTGAAGTGTGGGTGTTTATTTTCTTCCCCCCGCTAGAATACAGCCTTCCTAAAGACAGTGACTTCGCCATCTGATTTACTGCTGTAACCTCAAAACCTAGAACAGTGGGTACGGAATAAATACCCGTGGAAAGGAAAGAAGGGAGGGAGTGGGAGAGAGGGAGGCGACCTTCACGCCCCTGCACGCATAAGGTGGCGTCATCATTCAGATGATGGAGGTGAGGACCCCCCGCCCCCGCCCCACGCCCCACCCTACCAAACCCCACTGGTCCTCCTTGCGTGTGGGCTCTGGCCCACCTAAGCTTTGGGGCCTTCCCTCCCTCCTGCTTCCCGTGCTCCTGGCTCCCCCGAGGCCCTCTCCATGCATCCACCTTTCGGGCACCACTCTGGGCTCAAAATCCCTTCCTCTCCTGTCCTGTCTTCAAGGCTTAGCTCCAGTCCTGCTTCATTCATTCATTTCCCATCCATTCATTCAAATCCTCAGTGCCGTTTGCTGCTGAGGGGGATGCTCTGTGCAATCAGAACGGACTCTACCAGCTCAGAAATGAGACTGTGTTGTCACGGAGCTCATGGCTCCAGGGACCCAGAATCCCCCAGTATTAGAAGACAACCCCCATTCTCCTTGCTTACACTGCCGAAGAGACCTGAACGCTGCTGAGAAGCTGCCAGCACCCTAAACAGGTGATGACACAAATTGCATTGCTGGGACTAAGGAAGTCATCAGTGTTGGACCGAAAGGGAGCAAGGAGGTCCTGGCCGGGGAATGGTCTGATTCAAGAGGCCCTTTGGGTCCTGGAAGAGCATTAGAGAGATATAGCATGATATCACTTATATGCAGAATCTAAAAAAAAATGATACAAAAATATTTTGTAAATGTAAAGTTCAGACAAACTTGTTTTTAAAATGCAACAAAGTTATAGCTTTCAATTATGTTTATTTTTCTTATAAAATTTAAAACTTTTTTTTGGGGGGGGCACAAAACCTGAAGAGTGGAAAACTAACTTTTCACCATTAATCCTGATGAGCTCCCAAGAAGTTTACACAAACTACTACTATGCTATGCCCTGGAATGATTTGGCCCTCAACTCACTCAGGCCCACCCATACCGGCAGACGCGCAAAGTCCATGAAATGCGTCGTTTTCATTAGTGCATTCTTACTGACAAAATCAGTGTATAGTCGAACGGTCTCTTTTGACTTAATGTATAATATTAAAGAGGTGAACTAATTCTAAGAAAAAAAACAAAACAAAAAAGAAAGCATTAGAGATCCCAATAGTGATGCTAAAGTCGTGTCTGTGTTATTGTCAAGGGACAGAGACACAGAGGGAGGGAGAGTCTGTGCATCTGTGGGGAGAGAGGGGGCACGAATGGGAGGGACTAGGCTCAAGGTGAAAGTTTCTGCTTTTGAGCCTCAGGCCCAGCTTTGCCCCATCCTAGGCAGTGGACGTCTAGGAGCCACTGGAATCTATGACATCAAGGCGAGATCCCCATTCAGAAACATGGGAATCCTCCGCCTGGCATGGAGCTCTTGTACAAGAGAAGCTGGCAATTATACAACAGGAAAAGGACCTGGGCCCAGACGGCTGCAATACAAGGCAGAGAGAGAAGGATGATACCCCTGAGAGGCCCTCCCGGGCCACCTCAATCCCGAGCGACTCTACCCTTCCTCCCTTCCTTCTTTCCTTCCTTCCTTCCTCCCTCTCTCTCTCCCTTCCTCCTTCCCTTCCTTCCTTCCTCTTTTCTTTCTTTCCTCTCTTCTTTTTAATAAATATCTCTCAGTTATTAGGACTTGGGCAATCTCCAAAGAAGAGGGTAGCCGGAACCCACAGCAGCTGGGAGATGGGCACACTGCCCAATAAAGGGAATCCATTACACCGTGTTAATAAGTTTTCTCTTTATCCTAAGGCTGCATGTGTTGGGATGAGGCTGCCTGTGATTGGAGGGTTGGAGGGGCTGATCAGATTTTTCTTTGGTAAAGACCACTCGTGCAGGAGAAGAGAGGCAACACCTGGTCCAGAAAGGCCCTGAGACCCCTCTCGTCCCTCTGTGGCTGCATGGGCTGCACAGTTATACCTCTCTGCTGTGACTCGAGGTGTCCTCGTTACGCTGTTAGCACCTCAAGGGCAGGAGAGCAGCAGGTCTGTGCGTATGCCATAGAGCCTGGCACCTGGTCCCAGCCTGAGGCTCAGCAAGTGTTTGCTGGGGAATGACTTCCTGCTTGTGTAATGAATGGAGCAGGCCAGGGCCCACCTAGGTCCCAGCCTCTGAGACATGTGCTGTTTCCACTAAACCAGAGGTCCAGCCACTGTATGCTGAGCCAGGAGACCAGGCTCAGTTTATGAATTCCTTACATTCCCAGACCACTTTGATTCAAGGGGAGGGGGGTACATAGAAAGGCTCAGCTCAGTTACATAATAGATACAGAAATAGTGGCATAGAAGCGGGCAACTTTCCCAACTTTTCACATTAAAACAGGAGAAAGATCAGGATTCATTAATAGGTCATCAGATGTCAGAGAAAGAAGGACCATTAGAGACCAACGAGTTCAAGCCCCCGTTTCCAGGTGAGAAAACTGACTGCCGGGGTCGGGGGTGGCCCTGGCTGAGGGCCCCACAATTGGTGGCAGATCACAGGGAAGGAGTTACTCTACACACATAAAATAAAACAGGGCAGGGCTTCCCTGGTGGCGCAGTGGTTGAGAGTCTGCCTGCCGATGAAGGGGACACGGGTTCGTGCCCCGGTCTGGGAGGATCCCACGTGCCGCGGAGCGGCTGGGCCCGTGAGCTGTGGCCGCTGAGCCTGCACGTCCGGAGCCTGTGCTCCGCAACGGGAGAGGCCACAACAGTGAGAGGCCCACGTACCGCAAAAAAAAAAAAAAAAAAAAAAAAAAAACAGGGCAAAGATAGCAAAGCATCATTTGAACCTTATCAAGTGTTGAAACCTACCCTGAACAGATAGGAGCGTGGGCAGAGGTTAAAACCAGGCTAACCAACAGAAGTAGCACGCACGCCGCAGATGTGAGTCACGTGCCAAGTCCCTAAAAGCCACATTGAAGGGGGCAGGTGAAATTAATTTTAATGGTATATTTTATTTTACTCAAGTATCTAAAACATTATTTCAGCACCTAATCAATATGAAGAACTTTATTAATGAGATACTTGTATAACATTTTATACCAAGTCGGAAGTGCAGCTGTGTGTGGGCACATCTCAGTCGGACCGACCACAGTTGAAGGGTTCACGAGTGCCTAGGGGTCGTGTACTGCACAGCACAGGGTCAGAGGAATCAGGGAAGCCTTGCGGGAGGGAGTCCCTGCGAAAGGAAGAGCGTTCAGTAAGGCAGAGAGGGGCAGGAGGCTTTCCAGATGGAAGTAACGTTATAAGCAGAGGTAGAACGCTGGGAATGAGAATATTCTGCTCACAGAGGGCGCTGGCCTGGCTGCAGTTTAGAGGCTTGTGGGCGAGAAGTTGAGGGTGGAGACCACTGAGGTGCTCCCTCCCTGGTTCCACGCAGTTCCATCCCAGCAGCCATGACTATCTTCATAACTCACGTGGCACCGGGTGGTGTGAAGAGCACCCTCACCGCGTATTTGCCTCTTCACACCGCGCTGGGAAGTAGACCCAGAGCAGCTGTCTACAATGGCACAGCTGAGTTAGCAATGGACCCTGACCTCCGTCTCCCCCTGCTTCTTCCAGAATACCAGCCCTGCCTGGAAGCCAAGTGCAGAGGGGTTTCCTCCCTGAGCCCTGAGCAGGTCTGTGCATTTGCCGTGTCTCCTGCTGGACCTGATCCTCCCAACCTGTCCAGCCTGGGTCTCTCCTCCTTTGGGAAATTTTCTCCGACTCTTGTCTTATCAGAATCCACACCAATTTTTCTAATTAGACTTACCTCCTCCCATTAAAAGTCCAAGTAAGAGGGAGGAAGAAGACAGGAGGTAGAGAGACGGGGAGGTGTGGAGGGGAGTACCTATCCACAAGTTCCTGATGCTACAGCACAGCAGCAAGTCATGGCGAAGAATGGTTATTTCAGAAACAGTGAAACAAACAGAACCCAGCAGGAGGTCCATTCATTCTGGGTCTGAAGAGGCACCAACAGATTCCCGCACCAGCACTGGGGCAGCGTGCTGGGGAGGCTGGAAGTCTGCCATCCCTGCCTCCCACTGGGACCTGCAGGTAACGCTAAGGGAGCTGGAAAGGCTTCTGCGAGGCTGTCTGTCAAGTCACCCACACAGAGAGCAGCTCAGGAGGTGGGAAGGCGTCTTCGAGAGGGAGCGTGGGCCGGCCACCCCCACGGAGCCATAAGCGGGACAAACATTATATGTGCAAACAACCATCGCCCTGCTTCCCACTCAGGCAGAACTGGATCCAAGTCCTGGCTTTACCCCTAAGAGGACGGCGATCTTCGGCAGGTCAGGGCTTCAGCTGAAGTTGGCTCGTCTGCACAGGTGACCCCACTCGCATAACGGGGTGATTCGGGAAGTCAAGTGGGCTGGTGTATATTACGGTGTCCCCGCACATTGTAGGCATCAGATACAGGCTAGTGACTGCCTCTCGGGGCTTTCTCTCTCCCTTCTTCATCCTCTACCTCTTTCCTTTTCACCCAGGGAAACGGGATGGGAGGGAATTGTGGTGTTCTGGGTAAGAAGCCTGCAGTACCCCAATGACAGCCGACGCTTTTTGAGACTTACTGTGTGCCAGGCGCTATTGTAGGCTCTTGCCTGGATTACCTCATTTAATCGTCTCAGCAACCCTATTGGGTAAGAACTCTCATTAGCTTCTCCCTGGCCACTGAGCTGAGAAAAGGAAGATCCAGAATTCGACCCCAGGCCGTGTGGCCGCAGGGCTCGCACTGTGGAGGCAGCCCAGCCCAGGGATGCACACGCTCATTTCCTCGCATATTCCAGCCTCTTTGCTCCTCTCTTATGGCACTGATGCTAAGCCTACCCTGGCTGTTCTTTTTTTTTAAATTTATTTAATTTATTTTTGGCTGTGTTGGGTCTTCATTGCCGCGCACGGGCTTTCCCTAGTTGTGGCGAGCGGGGGCTACTCTTTGTTGCGGTGTGCAGGCTTCTCATTGTGGTGGCTTCTCTTGTTGCAGAGCATGGGCTCTAGGTGCTCGGGCTTCAGTAGTTGTAGCACACGGGCTCCGTAGTTGTGGCTCGTGGGCTCTAGAGTGCAGGCTCAGTAGTTGTGGCGCACGGGCTTAGCTGCTCCTCGGCATGTGGGATCCTCCCGGACCAGGGACTGAACCCATGTCCCCTGCATTGGCAGGTGGATTCTTAACCACTGTGCCACCAGGGAAGCCCTACCCTGGCTGTTCTTCATTAATCTCCCCAGCGGGCCACCTGTCCCTCTGTGGCCTAGGACAGGGCTGGGCATAAAGTGCCCAATGATATTTTCTGGGAAAAGGAGTGTATCTAAAAACTATTTGCGTGGGAAAGATAGTTAGTCCTATCTCACGCTCAACTCCACAGAGAGGAAACTGGGCTAGAGGTGCAGTTTCTTGCCCCAGACTCCACATGGAGGGGAAGAACTGAGTACCCGTCCTAGGGTCCTCGACTCCTGGCTGGCCGGCTTTCCCTGTCACAGAGCCCATCTCCTTCTCCACAGAAGCAGATTCCTTGATGATATGTGTGCGTGTAAAGATCCAGACATGCTCCTGGGAGGCTCCAAAACTGTCCCTGGGCTCCTTGAACTGCAGGAAGGTCTCCAGGACCTGTCCCTGTGTCGCCAGAAGGTGGCGCTCCACTCGACATGTCTTTTGCTCTCAAGAAGTTCAACGTCCCTGAGAGCCATCCAAGGGGAAGAAGCCTGGTGAAATCCATTTGTCTGTCACCTTACAGATGAGCCACGGACTCCGCAACCCAAAACAGAAACCCCCTTCCATCTCCGAGGGAAGATGAAAGGCAGAGATTTCTCCTGTGACTTCCAGGTTTTCTGCCCTGCGAGAAAGTGTGAGCAGCTTCCTGAACAGCACCCTCCTGCCCGTGCCCTGGAGCCTCCGAGGAGGCTCTGGCTCTGTCTTCCCTTCCCACTCACCCCTGACCTGCAGGGCCCCAGCTACCCTGGGCATGCAGCCCTTGTCATGCTCTGCCTTTGTACCTGCTCCCCTCCCACCGTCCACCCCCCGCCTCCCACCTGCTTCAATCCCCACGTCTGGAACTCCTTTAAAAAACAAAAAAGGTAGAGCCTGTGGTTTGGGGTGTGGCACTGGCCCATGCAAGGCTTTCTTGGTCCTGAGGATTCCCTTATACGCTGACCTACAGGCAGGCATCCCTCCTGACCCGACCCCCAGTCTCTCCTGGGAATCCCAACACAGCAAAAAAACAGAGGTGGGTAGGGAAGGACAGGTGAGGGGAGAGAAAGAGAATATGGTTATTTATATACGAATATCTATTGCTGGAGACGCAGAACCACTGAGGTTTTTAAAAATGGCTTCACAAATAAACATGGGTTTGGATTCCAGCTTCACTCCTAGCTGCGGTTTTAACTAGCTGTGTGCAGATCAACCTCTTCAGTGTTGCTTTTGTTGATCGTAAAATGGGGATAATGATTGTACCCTCCTCATGAGATTGTTGGGAGAGATAAAATGAGGCGGTTCACATATCCTGGCACTTAGCGCGGAGCCTGGCACGTAGTAAGTGGGCAGTGACTGGGCTCTCGTTACTTGGGATGATCCTTCCGTGTTTCTGAGTGACGGTTTTCCTCCAGGAAGCAAGGAAGGTTGGTTCCGCCTTGCCTAATGTCATTTTCTTAGCCATCCATTCATCCACTTACCTACCAACATCATCAGCCTCCACTCTGTGCCCAGCCCCGGGCCAGGCATTAGGGGACCAGAGGAGGAGAAGTCGCCCTTAAGCCAGTTCCCTTGACACTTCCCTGACTCCTTCCTCTCCCTGGCCCGGCCACCCTACCCCCAATAACTACCCTCACCCTCTCTCTACCCAGCGAAATTTTCTTTGGATTCTCACAGCAGCCTCTCGCACACGCGTCTATGGAGCACTCATGTCACAACTGCATCGTCAGTTTACCTGTCTCTCTCCCGCACTCATTTGAAGAAGTCTCACCTGGTTATTCTAACCTCCATCCTGCCGCACCCGTCGCCCACCCACTTGCCCTTTTCTGTTCTAAGATTACACAGTCGAAGATTCAGTGGCAGGAGATTCTCTTATTCTCAGAACCCGTGACTGTGTCACTCAGAGGATAGTGGACTCTGTGATGGGGCTTCACCAAGATTCCCAGCTGCCGGGTCCCTGACCTGGAGAAAACCCCCTGCTGCAAGGTGCCTGCTTCAATTCTCCTGCAGCCGCAGAGACAGAGTGTGGATCCTGCCAATTCCACGTCCCAGCGGGTCAGGGAGGCCCACGCTGGACCAATCACCTTCTAAACGAATGGCACAGCGATGCGCAGGGTGGGGGGAGAGCTGGGGTCGCACAGGCTGTGTTTTCAATTTAGGGGCCATGCATTATTTACGCTGCCATTACTCCCCTCAATTTGACTTCACGCTTTCGCCCTAATTTCGGTATAATCAAAGTCAATGAATATTTAATCAGGATTGCTTCCAGAAATTGAGTAATGCCATTAACATAATGGCCTCGGGACTTCAAAGCTGCTTTCCTTCAAACACGTCTGACTTCCACCTTTCCCCACCCCCTCCCCTTAACCAGTTGTGCAGACCAGGCGAAGAGGCCAGTTACAGCTTTGTCCAGGTGTCAGAAGGTGGCTGGTGGGGGAGGAGCGCTGACCCTGGAGTCTGAGTGCTGGCCCCAGCGAGACTTGAGGACAGCCAAACTCTGCAGGTGGACCCCGTTTTAAGGCACCTCGATTTATGAAAATGCCAAGTGTTAAGCCATATCCCCAAGGGGCTTCAAAGACAGACCTTCAGAGTTCAGGTTCAAAACAAGGCTATTGTGGGGACTTCCCTGGTGGTCCAGTGATAAAGAATCTGCCTTACAATGCAGGGGACACGGGTTCGATCCCTGGTCAGGGAACAAAGATCCCACGTGCCACGGAGAAACTAAGCCCGCTCGCCACAACTACTGAGCTCGCACGCCACAACTACTGAGCTTGCACGTCTCAATTAGAGAGCCTGCGTGCTGCAAACTACAGAGCCCACGCACCCTGGAGCCCATGTGCCACAACTAGAGAGAGAAGCCCGCGCACCGCAATGAAGAGCCCATGCACTGCAACTAAGACCTGATGCAGCCAAAAATAAATTAAATAAATAAATCTTTTTAAAAAACCCCGAAAAACAGGCTATTGTCATACACAGCCAGGTTTGGGAGGAGCTGGCCTGGACCACTGCCAGTCCCCCACCACTGCCAGTGGAGAAGCCCACTCTCAGGGAGCCAGCACCTGGGTTCATCTTAAAGGGCCTGGGCTGAAGGACCTCCTCTTCAGGTGTGGAAACCCGCCTCCTGCAGGCTGCCCACCTGGGCTCAGGCTCTGCTCTCTGAGGCCCCACAGAACAAGGGTGCTCCTTCTGCCCCAGGACAACTGGGCAGACCTTAGAACATGGTTTTCATCTCTTCCTGTGCATCCTGTCCCCGTGCCAGAGGCCCAGTAAGGCTGTGGCGGACGCAGTGGTGAGTCTGACACCGCTTGCTCCCCGGGAGTTTAATGTGAACATGGTCAGGGGTTGCACAGAATTTCCAAAGCACTATTACAATTGCCAATTCCTTTGACCAAGGAAGGATCCGCATCCTTCTTCCACAGTATCAACTGGCGACCTCCCCAAGGTCACCCAGCACGGTGAGTTTAGCATACGAAGAATCTATGAGTTCTAGATGTTAAAACCAGGAGCTTCCTTAGGTGTTTCTAGGTCAACCTTATTGTACAAAATGGGAAATGGGCCCAAGGTCACAGCTGGACGGTGGAAGGATAGGGCTTAGCGTTAGTTGTAGGGGCCTTAGATTCCTTGCCCAGGGTCTTTTCCTTTATAAAAGACCTGTAGTCATCAAGGAGGAAGAAACACCATAGTGCACCCAAGGGCTTGTTTACTTGGAGAGCTGTGTCAGGAAATATTCCTGGGAGAAGCTTCCGTGTCTGACGGGAGGTCAGGCATGTCTGGGATGAGAAAGTGAGAGAGTTGGGGAGTTGATAGAAGTGATAGAAATGTGGGCTACATATATACCCTGGAGGGTAGTGAAAAAGGGGAGGGGGTTTTGCTCCCAGCTACAGAACCACAGGCAGCCCTTGAGAAACCTTAGTCGCCTCCAGACATCCCTGACATCCTTCTGTTAGACCCTGTCCCTGGGAAGCCCTTGCTGACGCTCCTTGCAGGGCTGGGTGTCTCTCACTGTGCTCCCTCGGCCTCTGTGCTCCTCTGGTTCGAGCACTTCTCCCCATCCATTGCCTGTCTGTATGCACTTCTGTGTTCCTCCCCCGACTGCAGACTCCTTGAGGGCAGGAGCGAGGCTGACATTTCTCTATATCCCTGGGGGAATTGGTTCATACTCTGTAGGTGTCACACCCACCAACAGAGGACTCAGCTGCTCTTCACAAGCAGGATGTGAAGCTGTCCAGCCTTGACTCCCTAACTTGCAGGGCCAGGAAGCTCACCACTGCCTGAGTTCATCTTAAACATCGCTCAAGGTCCTCCTCATTAGGAGAGGAGTGAAGGAACATATGCCTCGTGCTGCCACCTGGTGGTGACTTCCAGCATGGTGCCCTCCAAATCCACCTTGTTTTACCTACCAAGTGGCTATGGAAAGGAAGGCATTTTTATGGCGCTGGACCTGGCGTCCAGCTGCCAGCATTTTCACCCTTGGCCCAAGGCCTCCCTCTGGCCACTGCAGTCTACTCTGTCCCTGAGCATGGAAGAGCAGAAGTGCCAAGGATTTACGGCTCCCTCTCCCCCCCCGGGCCGCCCCCAGCCCAGGACCGAGACAAATCCTGGTATGTCCCCACCCCCCCACCCGGCTCCCTTGCCCTCTGCTTGCAGGGCATATTCTACACGGTCTCCCAGAGTCCCCAGCAGGATCGAGCCTCGGTTGCCCACAGGGGTCACCTTCTCAGTTACACACCCTTTGTCGGTTTCCTTTCCTTTTCTGTCTTATTCCCACTCCCTCCTGGTGTTTCCTCACTTTCCAGAACATTTCTTGCACTCAAATCCTTGTCTTAGGGTCTGCTTGTGGGGTGACCCAACCTAAGGCGCTTCATTATTCTATTAGTTCCTCCATGCCCCCCGCCAGCTCCACTAGGAAAGTGCCCTCAAGTCTCACAGGCAGCAGAGTCTACCAAGTGCCTGCATGTTACGGATGGAGTCCCTCTTCTATGGCCCCCAGGAATCCAGCTATTTGGCCTCAAGGGCCGTCCCTGAAGCTGGCGCGAGTTACCCCGCACACCCAGGCTCCCTTTGGCAGTGTCTTATTCAAGATGCATCTTGTACTCGTCTTCCTGGATGGCCAGCAAGGAGAAGGCTGCTCAGACAATTAAAATGCCTGCCATGTGCATGGGGGACAGAACCGTAATAGGGAGAATTTTTAATCAACTAGAACAAAAAAAGCAAAACAAAACAATATCACCTTGAGTCAAAAACCCAAAAGAGATCAGTGATCTAGGCAATATTATGAAAAGAATGAACAAGATCTTGGCAAAATAAACTTCAAGGATAAAGAAAATGTATTAACATCCAGGAAGGAGAGCAGATTGACAGCTAAGCTTAGCACTAGACATTAGAAAAGGAGAATTATCAAGTGGCGAGGAAGATGACAAGGGAAAGAAAAGCCCATGAGATCCTGTTACATAAAGAGGAGTAAACAATTATTGCTTTGTTCTTAACTGGCAGTTAAAGAAATCTAAACATAACTGTGTATGTCGCACATTTTAAGGTATGCATTAGAGAATTGTTACAAAGAAGATTTTAAACTTCTAAATTAATACAAAAGATACAGACAAAGAAAATATAATTTATAAAGAGAGATAGAGAAAACATTGTGAAGAGCAAATATTGGGCTGGCCAAAAAGTTCATTCAGGTTTTTCCACAAGAAAAAACCCAAACGAACTTTTTGGCCAACCCAATATATATCTATATATGAAAGTGTAAGATTGGGTGACAGATAAGGTCAAACAGACTACATATGAAATGATTGCAAACACTTTATTCTACTGGAGGACAAAAATTCTCAAGGTAAAATGTAAATATTAAATTATGTGCAACTTACAAGAGAGAAATCTATTTTTTTTCTTTTTTTTAGATTGTTTTGATGTGGACCATTTTTAAAGTCTTTATTGAATTTGTTATAATATTGCTTCTGTTTTATGTTTTTTGGGCACAAGGCATGTAGGATTTTAGCTCCCCGATCAAGGACTGAACCCGCACCCTCTTGCATCGGAAGGCGAAGTCTTAACGACTGGACCACCAAGGAAGTCCCAAGATTAACCTAATTTAAACGGTAAACATTTATTGCATACTCGCCATGTGTACTGCACTGTGCTAAGTATTTCACTTGCATAATCCAATCCTCCCAACAACCATGTGGGGCAGAGATACTGTTAGCCCTGAGTAACCTGCTCCAGGCTGAGCAGCTAATACACAGTACAATTGGAATTTAAACCCAATCCACTCTCAGAGCACAACTTCTTAAACATTACCATCTGCTGCACCTCAGGCAAAATCACACAGTAAGGTTGAAAAATGAAGCTTCCACATATTTCAGGCAAACTCAACGAGAAAGCAGAGGTGATAATGTTAATGATAAAGCAGAATTCAAGGCAAGAACCATTTAACAAAGAAGAGGTTGGTCAAATGAAATTGATAAAAGGCAAGCTGCATTGAAGATTTAACAATTGTGAGCTTGTTGCAACCAACAAAACATCCAAATATTCATAACAAGTACTGGAAACCCAAGAAGAAAGCAACAGAGATTGTAGCAGGAGGCTAGATAGCAAGCACAGACAAAAATAGTCAGTTCAGTTGTTTCTAGTTTCAGGCATTCATACACAGGTGATGAGAAAAAGTGTATTTAAAAAGCAAGGAAATGATAAACACAAAATTGTCAACGGTGGTTACCTCTAAGGGTAAGCCAAGTGATAGGACATTGATAAATGTGAGTTATTGGTAATCTTCTAATTCTTGAGTTGGGCAGTGAGTTCACAGGTGTCCATTATACAATTATGCTTTATAACTTACATATATGCCTATATTATTTTATATGTGTTGAATAATAGAAAGATAAAAATGTGAAAAGAAAAAATAAAGAGAAAAGATTTTAATTACAATAATCATTGAAGTTGAGTTAATGACATTTAACAATTTTTCACTCTACAATATAGGATAATTTGGTAAATTCCAAGTAATAATATAAATATTTACACTTTTTGGGCTTCCCTGGTGGCACAGTGGTTAAGAATCCGCCTGCCAATGCAGGGGACACGGGTTCGAGCCCTGGTCCGGGAACATCCCACATGCCGCGGAGCAACTAAGCCTATGTGCCATAACTACTGAGCCTGTGCTCTAGAGCCCGCGAGCCACAACTACTGAACCCAAGTGCCACAACTACTGAAGCCTGCACGCCTAGAGCCTGTGCTCCACAACAAGAGAAGCCGCCACAATGAGAAGCTCACCACCACAAGGAAGAGTAAAGGTAAGGTAGTAAAGGAAGGTAGTAAAGGTAAAAATGAATAAATTAACAAACAGAAAAATCATAGATCTGGTAAAGAAATACAAGGGCTGACTTTTTTTTTTTTTTTTTACAAAACCATAGCATAAACACATTAATAATGTAGAAAATGAACAGATGTTTCCAAGTAGGTAAATAAACAACTTTAAAACCAAATCCAACATACACAGTCAGGCACAAAGTACACTTGTATAGGAACGTACTTAAATGCACATTATTACGCTATTATATGTAAGTGTATGTACACATATGAATGCATATCTATCCACACACAAATACCTAATATGCATTCACATGTCAGTTTAATACAAGGCAGCATGTACCTAAGAGCAAAGTAAGGAGGAGAAGCCACCGGGATAAATGGACTCAGAGGTGGGCCAGGTCCCTCTCGAGTCAGGTGGGGCTCCCTGGGGTTTGAAAATGTGAGGCAGCTGTGAAGAACAAAGGCCATTTCAGGGTGAGTGTGAAAGTGTCCATCCCCTGATGTAATGCTCAGCACGCTACATTTCAAGATGGGTTTGATGACTGAATGGATGGGGAAAGGAAGAAAGAAAGATGGATGGATGGGGTGGGGGGGTGTGAAAGGAAGAAAGGAAAGCTGTGCAGAAGCACAGAGCAGTTTGGGGGCTGGTGGGAGAGCAGGCCAGCCAGAGAGCATCCGTGCTAGGGTCCAGCACAAGGCCTGGCACAGGGTAGGATCTGAACACATGTTTGTTGAACTAGTTGGTTAGATTTCTATTCTCTTTACTTGGCTTATACATTCCTTGGAAACACTGAGCTCTACCTGTAACCACATCATATGTTTGTTGCTCCACGACTAGAACGGAAGCTCCATAAGGGCAGGGGCTTCAGGTCTCCTGTCACCCCTAGAACACAACGTGCTGTGTGGAGTCCTCAAAATCTATTTGCCAAGTGAATGAAGGACAGCTGAGGGAGGCCGTGGCGGGCCAGATGTCAAGCTCAGCGAAATGGCCTTGACACTGTTGGAGCTGGGCCAATGTAGGATAAGTTATATTTGTAAAGGAAGGATGGTCCATAGAGCAAGTTGTCCTCATATCTGTCCCCATTCTTCACACAAGGAAACTCTCCTCCCGGAGTCCAAAGCAAGTCCAGAGACACTTCTCTGGATGGAAACTAGCAGACTAAGAAGTATTAAGGCCTGAGTTGGGGGGATGGTATAAGTTTCATTTTCCCGACTTGTTCAGGCAGCATCTGGGGCCCAGCTGATTGTCGCAGAGGCCCTCAGATGTGAGCAGAGCTCCAAGTGGAGCTGGCTTCCTTGCCAGCTCCAAAGTGGGGAGGACTTTCAAACTCCAGGGAGAGACCTCACCAAGGAGGGGGTCACACCTGCCAGGTGACAGTCCCTGGTGGGCCCCAGCCTGTACCCACCCTCCGTAGGGTCAGAGCGCCTACTGCAGCTCTCCATCCCCGAGAATCAGTTTGTGGTGCCTCAGGGCAGGGAAGGCGGGGGCGCACTCAGCCTGAGCCCGGAGTCCAGACCAGCCAGCCTGTGCTCTGGACTCACTTCCTGGGATGCCAGGAAGCCTGACTCCACCTGCCTGTCATATCTTTACTCCCACCTGCTTACTGGGGGTGACTTCCTCAACATCCAGGCCCTTCTGAACTCAGACCCGGCCCAAGCCCACACTCTCAAACACATTTTCTGGTCTGAGAGGCACCTGCTGTGTGCACGTTACAATCATTACCTCCTTTAATTCTAACGTGTGAGGTAAAGATCATGATTTCATTTTACAGGTTGAGAAACAGGGGTGCAGAGAGGTGGGGCAGCTTTCCCAAAGTGCGGGATGAAGCCGGCACTCATCCTCAATGGTCTGTCTTCTGCACCTTGCCACGCAGCCTTCTCTACAGAAGGACACGCCGCCTTCACCCCTCTGCTCCTCCCAAGTCAGCCTATTTCAAATTCCTTGACATCCCCCTGGTGTTTTAAGTGAAGGATGCACGTCTGTTTTTGACCACACAGCTCCCTCTTCCAGGCATGCCCGCGCGCCCTGAATGTCTGCTGAACTCTTGTTTTAAGCCTCAGCAGAAGAGTCACCTCCTCCGTGAAGCCTTCCTGATCATAATCTCCATTTGAGAAGACTCGGGCCTCCCTCCCTCCTCAGAGCCCCCGCACACTCCTCTATCCCGACACGTGTGACTCAGGAACGCACTTGTGCACGTACACGCAAAGCCGCTTGACCAGACTGTAAGCTTCTTTAGGGAAGAGGTTCAGATTCCTTTTGTACTTCCAGCACCACGGCCAGGGCTGGGCACACAGTAGGGACCCCCAAAATGTTCACTGAACCATTTTCACAGTCGAATCTGGTTTCGAACTCAGATCTCTGCAATTCCAGTAATTGACTTCCCACCCCCCAACACACGCAGAGCAGAGGGGGTTTAATCCTCAACACAGGTCCAAGCAGTGTTCCGTACCTTCATAGCCTACACTAGCTGCAGCCTCACATTATACAACTAACACATCTAAATGACACATGGAGGAAAGAGGTGGCATTTTTTTTTTCTGCCCCTGAGGACATACCAGAGAAATCGCAGTACAGTAAATCGAGTGATGGAGACAGAGAGCTGTGCTCGTTTATCCCCCCCCAGGCCCCAGGGGCAGCACATCCTTGCTCGTGTTACAGTTGAGAGTCCCACGTGGAGATCCAGCACAGACACACGGTGGGGACTGGGATGATGCTTGTCGAATGAATGAGTGCAGGAGCAGAGAGTTCTCACCTCCTTTGTCAGCACCCGGTGCCGCCCGTAACCCCTCACACCATCGCTGGGACACAAACACATCACAGGGTGTCTGCATGGGCACTTCGCTCAGTGGCGGCAAGGAGAGGGACAGACGTGGGCCCAGGCTTGGCTTCCTTCCTGATATTCTTTTGTGCTTTCATCAAGCAGCAGCCTCCCAGGGAAGGAGTGGGAAGATCACGGGGTTTCTGCCAGCCAGGCCTGGATTCCAATCCTGACTGCCACGAGCCTACAGCATGACCGCAGACGTGCTGGTGGGCTCTGAGCTTGTGTTCTCGGTGCAAACTCGGGCTGAAAACACCCACCCCAGGGGATACTGGGGGCCACAAGATGATCCATAAAAAGTCGTGGGTATCAAATAATGCAAAAGTGCTTCATCAGCTCTAAATTTCTAATACATACATAGAAAATAACCACAGAACTATTATTTTTAACTTAGCCACTTGACAAGGGGCAACTGAGTATTTGCTTCGTTTGAGATAAAGGAGAAAATGAAAGCACAGAGAGGCTTGGCGACTTGTCCCAAATCTTCTGGGTGGACCTCTACGCTGGAGCCCTACGGCTGGTCCTCGGGTAACTTTCCTGGCCTCGGGGCACTGACGCAGAGTCAGGAGGAAGCCCAGGAGAGGAGCACGGGGCCGGCACGACCCGGAGCCCCGGCATGCCTCCCATCTCCAAGTCCTCAGACTTGGGGGTTCTTCTCCCACACTCCTGAAAACCATTAACTTACACACCCCTGGAAAGCTCCTCTCCTGAGGCCACTAGGCAGGGAAAACAGCCGATACCACGGCTAGAAGGAGACAGATGGGCAGAGTACACAGTCCTTCTCTGCTGGGCTCAGTTGAGTGGGAAAGCAGAGGTGACCTCCAAGGCCCACCCCCAACTGCATGGTCGCTTCCAGTGGCCAGTGTGGAACCCTGAGCAGTCGGTCATGGCCAGGCTCCCTCAGGGCCCGTGCGGTGAGCATGGAAGGCGGAGTGGTCCCGATGCCTAACCCTGCTGCTCCTGGGACACCCCAATGTTGGGGAAGCACTAGGTGGCCCTTTGCCAAGTCAGCCTCCCCTCTTGTCCACCACTCAGAGTGTCAGAATTACATTGTTCCTTCTGGTGCCAGCTCTGGTCTGCAGATCAGGCACCGTTGATCCTTGGTAGTGGGAAGGAGAAGGAAAAGAGAAAACGGTATTTGAATACTGGCTGTGCGCCAGGTACTGCACCAGACAATTCACAAAGATTCTCTCTTAAACGTTCACAACAACCCCATGAGATGGATTATACCCATTTTATAGGTGAGGACATTGAGGTTATAGAGATTAAGTCACAATCCTGAGATCACGTGGCTTTCAAGTGGGGAAATGGGAGTTGAACTCAGGTTTGTTTGATTCAAAAATCCATGTTCTTGGGCTTCCCTGGTGGCGCAGTGGTTGAGAGTCTGCCTGCCGATGCAGGGAACACGGGTTCGTGCCCCGGTCCGGGAAGATCCCACATGCTGTGGAGCGGCTGGGCCCGTGAGCCATGGCCGCTGAGCCTGCGCGTCCGGAGCCTGTGCTCCGCAACGGGAGAGGCCACGACAGTGAGAAGCCCGCGTACCGCAAAAAAAAAAAATCCATGTTCTTTGTGCCCCCCACCCCTGCACCCTTGGGCTTGCACGTGCTGGACTCAGGGAACCCCAGATCTGTCAGTCTCTGTATCCAAGGAGTTCTCCGCCTACTTGGGGAGACAGAGGTGAGGACCAGAGTTCAGGTGCTCGTCCCATCGCAGTTTTCCTCTGTGATCCTGGGCGGTTCCCGGAATGAGCTCTGGGACACTCAAGAGACACTGTACTCCCCAGAGAGCTCTGCCCACATCCGGGGAGCTGGGTTTGCTCTGCTCCTGGTAAAAGAGCGCCCTTGTTTCTATCATTCTCACAGGTGCTGTTTGGGATCTGTTCACCGTTCTTGCCTCCCTCCCCTGTGGAGGGGGTAAGTACACACAGACCCCTCGTCTGGCAACAGCCTTGGGACAGAGACTGCTCTGCCAGCCAACATCCCCCCTCCCCTTTCGCACACACAGCCGGGGTGCATTCCGGCCTCCCTGGGGGATGCGGCACGTGACAGCCCTCAGGGGTGGGGAGGAAGTGAAGGCCATGCACTGCAGGCCTGGTCTGCAGACCCTCCGGCACGATCTTCACTCTTGCTTCTTCATATTTCTTTCCCTCTTGAAGCTTGGAGCCCAGAAAGGGGGAGCATTTCCCAGGTTTGACTGAACTTTTGCAGAAGAAAGCCTGACCCCCCCATCTTTCCCCTGCACCCCCGGCCCCGTTCTGGATCTCCTCAAGCAGCCGCAAAGCCCACTTGCTGCTCGGGCTGCCTCGGCCCCCATCCACGCGGAGCTCGCGCTCTGCTAGGCTCTGGCCTTCCCCGCGGGTGGCTGGGAGGCTGTCCGCCAAGCAGACACTTGTGCCTGAGGAGTCCAAGCAGGGGGACTCCAGGGGCTCAATGGCTCAGGACACGAGTCAGACGCTGGGGACGGATCTGAATAGTAGCTAAGCCACTCCCTGGCTGTGTGAACCTGGACAGACCACGTGGCCTCTCTGAGCCTGCATGTCCCCATCTGGAAAATGGGGATGATAAGATCTACCTTACAGGTCTGTATGATGATTAAATGGGGTCGAGGTAGTGAGATGGCTTTGTAAACTGTAAAGTGCTATTTGTGTGAAGCGATTTCTTCCTGTGGAAGGAGAAAGCAGGCCCCAGGTGGAGTAGAAGACCAGGCCTGGCTTTGTTTAGACTTGGGGGTCGGCATGGGGAAGAGATGGAAGCAGAGGGTGAACCCCAGGGTGGTCCTCTTCAGGCATCCCCGGCCTCCCTGCTTCTTCTGGGACACCTAAGCCTTGAGCTCCTCCTCCTGCCTTGGGGCGTCTGTACTCATAGAGCCCACGGCTAGATCCAGCGCTGGCCTCGAAGGTGCCCCCGTGGATGGCTTTCTCACTTCCTCAGGTGTCTGCTCGGATGCCCTCTTCTTAGAGAGGAGTTCCCTGATCCCCTTTCCAAAAGAGCATCCTTCCACCATGGACCCTGTACCCTACTTTCCTTTCCTTCAAAGCACTGATCACAACCGACCATTATTGATCTATTTGTCGGTCTGTTTTTCTGTCTCTTCCCTCTATTACAATATAAGCCCCACAAGGACAGGGCTGTCAACTCTTATACTCTCTTTTAAATACCCACTACTCAGAACAGGCCAGGAACGTTGTGGAAACCCCATACACATTGGTTAAACGAGTGAATGTATCAATGAAAAAATGGAAGCATCAGTGAATGAATGAAGTGACTGTGTCCAAGGTCTGCCACCTCAGAGTCCTTGCTCCCCTCAGCAGCCGCAGGAAAGCACGGTGGGGACTGTATCCAAGGTGGCCACGCTCCAGACGGTCAGCGTCAGCCATCTGGAACGTTCACTTGCAGGGAACAGTGTAGGCCATCTGGTCACACTGCTGAGGCCGTCCTTGAGTGAAGCAGCCCGGCCGAGAGAGCAGCCAGCTCCCCAGCTCCCCTTCCTGCCCTGAACCTCCCTAAAGACGTGGCTTCCAGCCCAGCAAGAAGCAGCTGAGCAGCAACAGGCAGGTGTAGGGAACTTCAGCTGGACCCGCGTTGCCAAGGGACGGGGAGGGGCCTCTGCTGAGACTCTGCCGTGTGCTGGGGCCCTTCACCCCAGCCTTGGGCATCATCGTTCAGAGAGCGTTTGCAGGGCTGCTGGTGGGCATCCCAGCGCTCTGCTGCAAGAGCCGCTTTCATTATACAACAGCAGGTGACAAAGACTAATCTTCCTCGGCAGGAACTCCTGGGTGCTGGGTTCACTGCTAAGTCCCTCATCATCATCGCGGAGGTCCAGGCTCCATGAGCTGGAAGTGGGGAGTTTCCCTGCAGCTGCCCACGGGCACTGCTGTGCGGGGGGCTTACACCAGAGTCTGGCAGGGAGACCCCAGCTGGTATTCACGTGAGGGCCGTGGGTCCTTACATGTCCACCCTGTCCAGCAGGGGGCGATTTCTGTTGTTCCCCTCTGAGTCTGGGGTCACGTTTTGGCCCCTGTAAATATTTTACTCTGTTGCCCTGAGAGTGCTGTTCTCCGAAGGGAAGAAGGCGGGGCAGGGAAAGAGCATTGGCAGGGCCTGGTCTATGTGTTGAGTATCTCCTACAGGTTTGCTCCTTTTAACCCTGTGACGAGGGCAGTGCTGTTGCCATTTTTCAGATGTGGAGACTGAGGCTGAGAGAGAGGTGAAGGGATTTTCCAAGGTAACCCAGGATTTTCCAGGGTCCTGGATAAAGATCACAGTCTGCTCGAAAGTCGCCTCCTGTGGGAAAACTGCCCGAGTTTCACGAACCTCACTCACACCCGGGCATTGCCTGTGTCATCGCCCTCCGCCCAGCCGCCTCTCCTGTGACTGGGTGGGATAACACCCACCAGCGGGGTGATGCGAGCACTGCTGGGTGCTGGCGGTGGGGGGCTTTGTGGGTGCTGCGCAGAGGTTGGTGGTGAACCAAGGGCTGCAGGAGCCCTGCAGAGGGACCGGCTGCTCCGGGGCAGAGGAGCAGACAGGCCTTGGGAAGCCACAATGGTTCTGAGACAAGGCAAGGACATCACAGCACAAAGACGCAGAGGCACGGTGGGAGTAACCTAGCAATGATGGGGAGGGCTAGCGGGGAGGGTCCCAGAAGACGACAAGAGGACACTTCATTCTGCCAGCAGTGGGGTCCCTGAGGTCTGGAGAGGCCATGCTTAGAACCTCTTTTCCAGGAAAATATCTGGGCCACTGAGTGTGGGACAGATTGGAAACGCTGAGCCTAAAGGTCAGTCCCTTCTTTTAGCGAGATGAGTCTCCACAATACTCTCTTCTCTGAGAGGTCATCTGCCACCAGCTGGGACACAGGAGTAAGTCTCTCTGGTCCTGGCAACTTTTCTCCACTGGCCACCCCCTCGCCTTCCCTCAGCCTCCTTCCCGGGACCCAATCTGGGGATGGCTGCTCCAGCCTTTCCAGCAAACTTGGCCCAGAGGAGGCCACAAAGCCCAGCAGGACCAGAGCAAAGAGGGCTGTCCCTGCCCAGGATACGCTTTGGACCTGAACTGAGGCCAGGAGGACACTAGGGGGAAAGAAGGGAAGAGTGGGACCATGTCGCTTGAAGAAAAAGGCCCCAGCCTGGCCCTAATCTCCCTCCCACTGACTTGCTGAGTGAGCTCAGGGAAGCCCCTTCCCCTCAGGGTCCCTGTCACTAAGATGAGGGGAGGATGGGGTGACAACTGCTATGCTGTGGCTGACTCTGGAAGCAGCCACAAGCCACAGCCCAGAACCTGCCTGACTGTCCGCTCTTCCTCTTCCTTTCCTTCCACAAAGTTCCGTGAAATGACTGCTCTGTACTAGACTCTGAGCAAGGAAGTGTGTCTGCAAAGACAGATTGAAAATATGCCTACTCACCAGAGTATTAGTATAAACTGGAAAGTGAGGAAAATGAGCTACAAAAGAGGGTGTCAATTTGTGTGTATATCTTTTGTGGGTGTGTGTATAACAGACCTACAACAACAAACACATTGAATAGAAAACTGGAAAGATATATACAAATCTAACAGTTATTTGAGAGGTGGTGGTATTTCTTTCTTTTTTTTTAAACATCTTTATTGGAGTATAATTGCTTTACAATGGTGTGTTAGTTTCTGCTGTGTAACACAGTGAGTCAGCTATATGTATACATATATCCCCATATCCCCTCCCTCTTGTGTCTCCCTTTCACCCTCCCTATCCCACCCCTCTAGGTGGTCACAAAGCACTGAGCTGATCTCCCTGTGCTATGCGGCTGGTTCCCACTAGCTAGCTATTTTACATTTGATAGTGTATAGATGTCCATGCCACTCTTTCACTTTGTCCCAGCTTACCCTTACCCTCCCCATGTCCTCAAGTACATTCTCTATGTCTGTAACTTTATTCCTGTCCTGCCCCTAGGTTCTTCAGAACCATTTTCTTTTTTTTTTGTTTGTTTTAGATTCCATATATATGTGTTAGCATACAGTAGTTGTTTTTCTCTTTCTAACTTACTTCACTCTGTAGGACAGTCTCTAGGTCCATCCACCTCACTATAAATAATTCAATTTTGTATATTTTTCCATTGTATATATGTGCCACATCTTCTTTATCCATTCATCTGTTGATGGTCACTTAGGTTGCTTCCGTGTCCTGGCTATTGTAAATAGAGCTACAATGAATATTGTGGTACATGACTCTTTTTGAACTATGGTTTGCTCAGGATATATGCCCAGTAGTGGGATTGCTGGGTCTTATGGTAGTTCTATTTTTAGTTTTTTAAGGAACCCCCATACTGTTCTCTACAGTGGCTGTATCAATTTGCATTCCCACCAACAGTGCAAGAGGGTTCCCTTTTCTCCACACCCTCTCCAGCATTTATTGTTTGTAGATTTTTTCATGATGGCCATTCTGACTGGTGTGAGGTGATACCGCATTGTACTTTTGATTTGCATTTCTCTAATGATTAGTGATGTTGAGCATCCTTTCATGTATTTGTTGGCAATCTGTATATCTTCTTTGGAGAAATGTCTATTTAAGTCTTCTGCACATTTTCAGATTGGGTTGTTTGCTTTTTTGATATTGAGCTGCATGAGCTGCTTATAAATTTTGGAGATTAATCCTTTGTCAGTTGCTTCATTTGCAAATATTTTCTCCCATTCTGAGGGTTTTCTTTTCATTTTGTTTATGGTTTCCTTTGCTGTGCAAAAGCTTTTAAGTTTTCATTAGGTCCCATTTGTTTATTTTTGTATTTATTTCCATTTCTCTAGGAGGTGGGTCAAAAAGGATCTTGCTGTGATTTAGGTCATACAGTGTTCTGCCTATGTTTTCCTCTAAGACTTTTATAGTGTCTGGCCTTACATTTAGGTCCTTAATCCATTTTGAGTTTATTTTTGTGTATGGTGTTAGGGAGTGTTCTAATTTCATTCTTTTACATGTAGCTGTCCAGTTTTTCCAGCACCACTTACTGAAGAAGCTGTCTTTTCTCCACTGTATATTCTTGCCTCCTTTATCAAAAATAAGGTGACCATAGGTGTGTGGGTATATCTCTGGGCTTTTTATCCTGCTCCATTCATCTATATTTCTATTTTTGTGTCAGCACCATACTGTCTTGATTACTGTAGCTTTGTAGTATAGTCTGAAGTCAGGGAGTCTGATTCCTCCAGCTCCGTTTTTTTTTCTCAAGATTCCTTTGGCTATTCAGGGTCTTTTGTGTTTCCACACAAATTGTGAAATTTTTTGTTATAGTTTTGTGAAAAATGCCATTGGCAGTTGGATAGGGATTGCATTGAATCTGTAGATTGCTTTGGGTAGTATAGTCATTTTCACAACATTGATTCGTCCAATCCAAGACCTTGGTATATCTCTCCATCTGTTTGTATCATTAATTTCTTTCATCAGTGTCTTATAGTTTTCTGCATACAGGTCTTTGGTCTCCTTAGGTAGGTTTATTCCTAGATATTTTATTCTTTTTGTTGCAATGGTAAATGGGAGTGTTTCCTTAATTTCTCTTTCAAATTTTTCAAAATTAGTGTATAGGAATGCAAGAGATTTCTGTGCATTAATTTTGGATCTTGCTACTTTGCCAAATTCATTGATTAGCTCAGGTAGTTTTCTGGTAGCGTCTTAAGGATTCTCTACGTATAGTATAATGTCATCTGCAAACAGTGACAGTTTTACTTTTCTGATTTGGATTCCTTTTATTTCTTTTTCCTCTCTGACTGCTGTGGCTAAAACTTCCAAAATTATGTTGAATAACAGTGGTAAGTGTAGGCAACCTTGTCTTTTTCCTGATCTTAGTGGAAATGGTTTCAGTTTTACACCATTGAGAATGATGTTGGCTGTGGGTTTGTCATATACGGCCTTTATTATGTTGAGGTAAGTTCCCTCTATGCCTACTTTCTGGAAGGTCTTTTATCATAAATTGGTGTTGAATTTTGTCAAAAGCTTTTTCTGCATCTATTGAGATGATCATATGGTTTTTATCCTTCAATTTGTTAATATAGTTTATCACATTGGTTGATTTACATATATTGAAGAATCCTTGCATTCCTGGGATAAACCCCACTTGATCATTGTGTATGATCCTTTTAACATGCTGTTGGATTCTGTTTGCTAGTATTTTTTTGAGGATTTTTGCATCTATGCTCATCAGTGACATGGGCCTGTAGTTTTTTTCCTTTTTTGTGACATCTTTGTCTGGTTTTGGTATCAGGGTGATGGTGGCCTCGTAGAAGGAGGTTGGGAGTGTTCCTCCTTCTGCTATATTTTGGAAGAGTTTGAGAAGGATAGGTGTTAGCTCTTCTCTAAGTGTTTGATAGAAGTCGCCTGTGAAGCCTCTGGTCTTGGGCTTTTGTTTGCTGGAAGATTTTAATTACAGTTTCAATTTCAGTGCTTGCAGTTGTCTGTTTATATTTTCTATTTCTTCCTGGTTCAGTCTCAGAAGGTTGTGCTTTTCTAAGAATTTGTCCATTTCTTCCAGGTTGTCCATTTTATTGGCATATAGTTGCTTGTAGTAATCTCTCATGATCCTTTGTATTCCTGCAGTGTCAGTTGTTACTTCTCCTTTGTCATTTCTAATTCTATTGATTTGAGTCTTCTCCCTTTTTTTCCTTGATGAGCCTGGCTAATGGTTTACCAATTTTGTTCACCTTCTCAAAGAACCAGCTTTTAGTTTTTTTGACATTTGCTATCATTATCTTCATTCCTTCTCATGTATTTCTGATCTCATCTTTATGATTCCTTTTCTTCTGCTAATTTTTGGGGTTTTTTGTTCTTCTTTCCCTAACTGCTTTAAGTGTAAGGTTAGGTTATTTATTTGAAATGTTTCTTGTTTCTTGAGGTAGGATTGTATTGCTATAAACTTCCCTCTTAGAACTGCTTTTGCTGCATCCCATAGGTTTGGGTGGTCGTACATTCATTGTCATTTGTTTCTAGGTATTTTTTGATTTTCTCTTTGATTTCTTCAGTGATATCTTGGTTATTTAGTAGTGTATTGTTTAGCCTCCATGTGTTTGTATTTTTTATAGAATTTTTCCTGTAATTGATATCTAGTCTCATAGCATTTTGGTCAGAAAAGATACTTGATACTATTTTAATTTTCTTAAATTTACCAAGGCTTGATTTGTGACCCAAGATATGATCTATCCTGGAGAATTTCCATGAGCACTTGAGAAGAAAGTGTATTCTGTTGTTTTTGGATGGAATGTCCTATGAATATCAATTAAGTCCATCTTGTTTAATGTATCATTCAAAGCTTGTGTTTCTTTATTTTTATTTTGGATGATCTGTCCATTGGTGAACGTGGGGTGTTAAAGTCCCCTACTATGATTGTGTTACTGTCGATTTCCCCTTTTATGGCTTTTAGCATTTGTCATATGTATTGAGGTGCTCCTATGTTGGGTGCATAGATATTTACAATTGTTATATCTTCTTCTTGAATTGATCCTTTGATCATTATGTAGTGTCCTTCTTTACCTATTATAATAGTCTTTACTTTAAAGTCTATTTTGTCATATATGCGAATTGCTACTCCAGCTTTCATCTCATTTCCATTTGCATGGAATATCTTTTAACATCCCCTCACTTTCATTCTGTATGTGTCCCTAGTTCTGAAGTGGGTCTCTTGTAGGCAGCATATATATGGGTCTTGTTTTTGTATCCATTCAGGCAGCCTATGTCTTTTGGTTAGAGCATTTAATCCATTTACATTTACGGTAATTATCAATATTTATGTTCCTAATACCATTTTCTTAATTGTTTTGGGTTTATTATTGTAGGTCTTTTCCTTCTCTTGTGTTTCCTGCCTAGAGGTGTTCTTTTAGCATTTGTTGGAAAGCTGGTTTGGTGGTGCTGAATTCTCTTAGCCTTTGCTTGCCTGTAAAGTTTTTAATTTCTCCATCAAATCTGAATGAGATCCTTGCTGGGTAGAATAATCTTTGTTGTAGGTTTTTCCCTTTCATCACTTTAAATATGTCCTGCCACACCCTTCTGGCTTACAGAGTTTCTGCTGAAAGATCAGCTGTTAACCTTATGGGGATTCCCTTGTATGTTATTTGTTGCTTTCCCCTTGCTGCTTTTAATATTTTTCTTTGTATTTAAGTTTTGATATTTTGATTATTATGTGTCTTGGCGTGTTTCTCCTTGGATTTATCCTGTATGGGAGTCTCTGTGCTTCCTGGACTTGAATGACTACTTCCTTTCCCATATTAGGGAAGTTTTCAAGTATAATCTCTTCAAATATTTTCTCAGTCCCTTCCTTTTTCTCTTCTTCTTTTAAGACCTCTATAATTCGAATGTTGGTGTGTTTAATGCTGTCCCAGAGTTCTCTGAGACTGTCTGCAATTCTTTTCATTCTTTTTTCTTTATCCTGCTCTGTGGTAGTTATTTGCACCATTTTATCTTCCAGGTCACTTATCCGTTCTTCTGCCTCAGTTATTCTGCTATTGATTCCTTCTAGAGAATTTTTAATTTCATTTATTGTGGTGTTCATCATTGTTCATTTGCTGTTTAGTTCTTCTAGGTCCTTGTTAAAACTTTCTTGTATTTTCTCCATTCTATTTCCAAAATTTTGGATCATCTTTACTGTCATTACTCTGAATTCTTTTCCAGGTAGACTGCCTATTTCCTCTTCATTTGTTGATATTTCTTTTAAACTCTGGGCTATTTTCCCCCCAATGTTTTTGTATTGTACTTTATTACTTTTGAAATAAAAAAATCAATAGAATGGGAGGGGGAGGGATAAATTAGGAAGTTGGGATTAACAGTTACACACTACTGCATATAAAATAGATAAACAGCAAGGACCTACTGTATAGCACAAGGAACTATATTCAATATCTTATAATAACCTATAATGGAAAAGTATCTGAAAAAGAATATATATATATATATATATATATATATGTAATAACTGAGTCACTTTGCTGTACACCTGAATCACTGTCAATCAACTATACTTCAATTTAATAAAATAATAATAATGAAAATCAATAGCAATGGCTAACTTATAATGAGCGCTTGTTATCTGCCTGGCAGTCTTCTCAAAGCCTTGCACAATTAACTAATTTAATCCTTGTAACAACCTCATTAAATGGGTCCTACTGTTATTCCATCTTACATGTGAGGAACCAGAGAATGGAGAGGTTAAATAACTCTCCCCAGGTCACACAGCTCATAGGTAGTGAAGCCAGGATTGAAGTCTCCACAGTGGCGAACTGACTGGAGAGGCTGCACCTTTACTCATTCACTATACAGCCCCAAGTAAGCAGGTAAGCAGCAGATGCAACCTTGATGAAAAGCACTTCCCTGTGTTGGTGGGAGGAGAGGAACAGCAGGGGCTGCACAAGGCTCTGGGCACTGAAGTTCTCCTGGGGAAGACTTCTTACTGCAGTGGACAAGGACATGGAGAATGTATGCATGGGATAAAACAGACCTTCAGGCAGAGGAAGCAGGTAGACAAAGGTCTGAAGGTGGGAACTGTCTGGGGCCAATATGAAGGTGTGGGGCCTTGCATTTGGAGGAGGGAGGTGAGCATGAGGGAGAAAGCTGGCCGGTGAGCCACCAGAGACCAGATACAAAGGGGTTTGATTGAGCGAAGAGGCTGGGTTTCATCCTGGTGTGGCAGGGAGCTGTGGAGGGTTTCCCAGCAGGGAAGACCCTGGTCAGATGGGGTTTAAGGGTCCCTCCTGGGAAACCGCCATTCATTCTCTCTCCATCCCCTGCTCCCTTCTTTCCCTCCACTCTTTCGTCTTGGGGGCAGGGAGCCCAGGAGCCTTCCCATTCAACAGGCTTTTGTACCTTCCAGCCCTGCCCTGGGAAGATCCAAAAAGGACTAGGGCTGGGTTCTCCCACCCCGCTTGGGGATCTTATAACCAGATATCAGACCAATATTAGGACATAAGGCAGTTCTTCAAGAGATGTCCACAATTCACCACCCCCTAGGTCTACCTATGGAGCACCTGTGTATCCTTTAAAATCCAGCACAAACATCACCGCCTCTGGGAAGGCTTCCCTGATGAACAATCTCTCACACAGATTCTTCCACCTCTCCTCTTTGGGACACTCTACTCCTGGCACTCTCTGTCCTTGTATGTCTGTCTGTCCCCACTGCTCACCCTTGACTGGAGGTCTGCCAGGGCCCAACCGTGGGTGAACCCCTCTAGGTCCCGGGGCCCAGGATGGGCCTGGCCCATCGACGGCATCCACAGAGTCTGTTGACTGGAGGATGGCCAAGGCTGGGGCCACACTCCTGGGGGACTTGTGGGTGAGCAGAGATTAGCCAAGGAGAAGAGCCTTGATGTTCAGAGATTCCAGAAAAGGCTGCATGTTGGAGATGGGACTGGTTCAGGCCTTGAGTGACATCACAGCAAACTGGCTGAGCACTCTGATGGCCTCTTGTGCCTCTGGGGACATTGTCAGTTCCTGTGTGTGAGTTTGTGGGCGCCAGCATCGCTGGTCTTACCACGAAACTCATTAACCTTTGCTATTTAAGGGAACCTGTCAGCTTACAGTCATGGAGATAAGTACCAGGCATCGTGGTGCCGAGAAGGCCTCATCTGACACCCTGTCTGTCCCCACTAATTAACAGGCTCAGAAGCAGAGAGATGGGTTCTCCAAGCAAGTGCTGCACCGCCTCAGCCCAGGGACAGGAACTCCCAGTGTTGAGCTCCTAGAATGTGCTCCCCAGCTCCCCAGCCCCAAAGCGAGCAGTGCCTTCACCGGAAGTCACACGGCCCTGTATCTGGCGTCCCTTTCCGGCCCCTCCCTGCCCCCCTCATCCCCACAGCTTCTGTTTCCTCTTGCCTGGACTCCTGAGCGGCCTCCTAACGACCTCTCTGTCTCTAGTCCGTCCTCCTCCAACGTTCCACACTGAAGCCAGAGTGGGGTTTCTAAAACCCGAGTTGGATGACGTGACTCCTTGCTGGAACACTTTCCACGGCGCCCCAGGCCCTGGGATGTGGCCCCCCGCCTTGCTCTCCAGCCTCATCTTCCTGGACCACCCCTCTGTCCCCATCACATTCACCCCGGCCTCTGTCTATGTTCCTCCCTCACCTGTGAGCCTCTTCTGCCACCTGCTTCTCTGAATCCTAAGTGCTCAGTCCACTGCAAGACTCCCTTCTGCCCCAGGGAGGTGACCTCCCCCTTCACTGAGATTCTAGTAGCCTTCAGCTCACACACACTTCCCATACGCAGTCCTTCCTCCTTTCACTTGGCAAATCTGTGTTGAGTGTGTGCTGCGTGCCAGGCCCTGGGCGGGTCGCATCATATCCACCGTTGCCTCCAATCCTCAAAACTGCCCTGGGAGGCACAGGGGCTCTCAGGACCCGGCCCTTTCCTAACATTTCCACTCCCACTCTTTGCTGCTTTTTGTGTCCATGGGCACAACCCCGCCCTCTCTGGGACTCAGTTTCCTCCTTAGCAAAATGAGGTCTGAATATCCACCCTTGAGGTTGTTGAGCTGCTAATAGCAGTAGCGGCAAGAGTAATAATGATGCAGAGCACTGAGCATGCTCAGCACAGTTCTTAACGGGCATCCACTGCACCGCCCCCGGCCACGGGTCAGAGCGGTTAAGGGCCCTGCCCCGCATCAGATCTGCCCCCAGACAGCCCCTAGCGGCCGTTGGCATCCCTGTCCACATCCAGCCTGGAGGAGGCATACGAGACGAGAATATGCCAGGCACGTTCCGGGGAGGCACGCAGACGAGCCTGGCTGGAGCTCAGGGCCCGTGTTTAATAAAAGATTAATGAAATTGTCAAATTGACCTTGTCAGTGTCTGCTCAATCCAATTACGCGGCTGTGGCCCCTGTGAATGGGGTTAAAAGAGGAGCACACACGAGAGAGACGGCGCTGCCCAGGAAACCCTGGGGGGCAGTCTTTCCTGCAGCCCGGCCTGCCGCCCCCAGGGCCCACCAAAGACCCGCTGGCCACCATCAGGGTGCCGTGTCCCCTTATTCTGGAGGAACAGCAGTGAGCACCCCGTCTCCAGCAGACAGGGGTGTTGGCACTCTTGGCAGACGCTCGCTCCTGCTGTGCCACGCTGTGCAGGGCACAGGCCACGTGGTAAGAAGACACAGTCGCTGTCCTTGAGAAGGCCTTGGTCTGGTGGACGGGACAGACATGGAAACAAATAGAATTCAGCAAATGTGAGCAGGGTCCCGATAGATGGTAACCCAGGGAAGGCACACTTACATGGACCTGGCACTCGGTGAGTTTCCTGGAAGAGACGTCACCGGAGGTGAGAGGTGACCCAGGAGCCGACCCAGAAGAGACAGATGGGAAGAGTGCAAGGGGGAGTGCCATCCTCAGGGAATAGCCAGGCGTCAGCCAGGAGGGCCGTGGAGGAGCGTTCTGCAAAGCAGCCGGGATGGTGGGGAAGCTTGTTCATGCTGGAGAGGGGCGGGAGAGGAGTGGGGTGGAGCGCAGGATAGGGGACGCACAGAGCAGCTCGGGGTGCCTGGAGAGGAGAGGCTGGTGGGTCACAAAATGAGGGGAATGGGGAGCTTCCCTGGGGGCAAAGCCTTTCAAGGAATGAGCCCCAAGCATCCCCTGTGTGTAGGGAAGCTCAGCCCTCTCTGGAAGGGTCCCGCAGAGCCTGGCTGGAGGGACCAATTTCAAAGTTCTGAGGAAGACCCTGTGGAACAGGCTGGGTGCAGAGCTGCTCCCACCTCTGCCTCTGCCAACAGCACTTAGTCCTGGGCCTAGGCCTGCCCGCCACCCCCCCTCTCCTCTGGGGCATTTGCTGGGTTCTTCCAACTGAATGGCCCTTCTCAGTTTACTGAGCTTGTTTGCATCCCTTCCGCAACTAGATCATCACTATAACACTGCAAGATAGACAGCATCATTATGCCCATTTTACAGTTGATGAAACTGAGGCTTAGGGAGAACAAAGGCCCCCACCCAAGCCTTGTTCACAATGGAAGTGAGACTCATGTCTATTTATCTGAACTAAAATCTTATGCTCATTCTATTACTACATGGAGATCTTTAAGGGAATGGGGGGCCCCTCACTAGACAGGCCATCACTTCACCAAAAGACAATCCTGCCAACTGCACTTCTAGGGCTCAACGAGCTCTCCAAAACATGAGACCCACATTTGGATGGTGCTTTTCAACAATGTGATTCATGTTCAGCCATGGCTTCCTATTGGAACAAGTATTTCCCCATGGCCCCATCACAGTGCCCCACGGAAGACAAATCCCCAGTCCCCTCCCAGTGGAGGACATCACTGCCCACCTGCTCAGCAAGCCAGAAACAGGGGAGTCATCACCCAGTCTTCCTCATCTCCCCCTCCCCTCCGATCAACAGGTCACAGTGGCTTAACCCCAAATGTATATTTCCATTCTGACCTTCCCTGCCCATTCCTTCATTCCCGGAACCACTGCTTTGCTCTGGTCCCCACATTTCTTGCAGGGACCATCCGACCAGCCTCCTAACCCTTCACCTAAATTCTGTCTCCCCCACGCCCGTTCATCATTTACAATTCCACCTGGTGGTCCTTCTGAAACACCAATCTAACCACGTCACTCGCGGGCTCAACACCCTTCAGTGACTCCCTGTTGCGCCTGAAAGCAAAGTCCAGCTCACTAAACAGGCATGTCAGGCCTGCAGGCCTGGGGGCCCTGGCCCCCCATCACCCCACAGCCTTGTCTCTCAGCAGGCCCCACTCAGACCCTGCACTTCAGACCCCAAGCTGGACCTCTTAAGGTGCTGAGAAACTACTAAGCTTTTTCAGTCCCTCATTCATTTACCCCCCCATCCATTTATCCCACTTTGAGCCCCTATTATATGCTAGGCACTCTTCCAGTCATTGCTCTTGTGACGCCTCACCTTAGGACAATATTCAAACACATACATCAGGGTGGGAGAAAAAGCGGCAGAAGAAGACGTGAGAGTGCCCTGGGGTGGGGCGCGACGTGCTCGCTCTTCCAGACGGTGGTCGAGGAGAACGCTTCTCGTGAGGGAGATGGAGCAAAGATCTGAAGGAAGTGGGGGCAGCCATGTGGGCATCTGCAGGGAGACGGGCCCAGGACTGCAGACCTTACCTCCCCAATCCTGTCTGCGTGGAACACCTTAGGCCACTCCCGGGCCCCAGCTCTCACCTGAGAGTCAGCGTAGCAGTGACCTCCTCTAGGACATGCAAGGACAGTCAACCAGCCCTTGTTTTATGCCCCTACAGTACCTCACATGGCTTCAGGCCCAGCTCTGTAACACTGAGGTGCTCGAGTTTTCTCTCTACCCTTCCCCTCATTCATTCATTCATTCATTCATTCATTTCTAGACTAAAAACTGCTTGAGTAGCCCCCAGGGGCCAGGCCCTGTGCCAGGACTTGGGATGCATCTGTCACTCCCCTGTCAAATGTCCCAGGAGCTCCTGGGAGGCAGAGAGACACTGCTGCCCCACCTCATTATCCCCGTGCTAGCACAGCACCTGGCCCCAATGGCTTTGGTGAGTATTTGATGAGTGAATAAACATTTGAGACCATTTTATTGAAATGCTTCAGAGTAAATTTGGAGACAGGCATTCCTCTAATCAAGAGTAATTTAATAACCACAAATGCCTTTTAACATAGTGGGGAGGAAAAAAAGAAGGTGTGCAAGTTCCTTATTGCTGCAGGTAAAATAAATGGCATTTTAAATAATATGTCCCCATACAGCATATAGAACGTGGCCACGTGATGAAACAAATAAATATCTGGTGAAATTATGCATTGCAAAGCAGACTTTTTCCGGTCTTTTGGTTATTAAATGTAATCACTTTTGAGTCGTGCCCCTACTCTTCTTCCTAGAGGCAGGTACGCGTTTGATTAAAATGTGGGCCCCAGAGCACTTTCGCAGGGGAAGGTTGAGCTACGTCCCCAGAGGAACTGCCGTGGAGCAAGCGAACGGGATGATGGGGCCAAGGCAACTGCCACAATTTGCCTCACGCTTGATGGACGTGTTTATCCCCAGACAGAGTGCACGCAGTCACGGGCGTATGGAAATCTTGCAATTAAGGCCAAGTCTAATTAGAGACGGCAGCTTCAAAATACAAAGGGACCTCTGAGTGGCAGCCGCTCTGGTCGGCTCTGAAACGTGATTATCTCACTCCAGTCCCTGCCTCAGCCACCAGTGCGATGAATTACGGGAGGGGGCGGGGTTTGCATCTTGTTGCCATACGTGGATTCTCTGGGCACAGCTCTGCCTTCAGACCGCGGAGACACCTAGGTCCTTGGAGAAGAGCATGGGTTTGGGGATTTACCAGACTGGGATTTGAAATCTGACTCTGCCCATTATTACCACTCCAGCCTCAGCATCCTCATCTTCCTAGTGGGAGTGGTGGCAACCGTCTCATAGGACCATGGAAGGATCAAGTAAGGGTTTTGTGGAGATGCAGTTCAGGGAGGTCGTTCACCTAACTGGGTCACTTACACAGCCTTTGCTCCCAGCCCGTCCATGCTGGTGAGAGCGTGCTTGCCTGGGACCAGAGGTGAGAGCCTGGGAGGGCTGGGCTCTCACTACTGCATCCTTCATCCTTCACCCTTCACCCACAGGACCCAAGACAGGACCCTCTGCAAGCTTTCTCTCCTTCAGTGCCCAACACTGCTCCGAGCGATCAGTTTTATGTGTCCACGCGGGGTGGACACTGGGGATGAGCTGTTCCCCCTCAGCCCAGACAGTCCTCGCAAGAACAGACGGCCTGTGGGTCAGGGAGAAGGCACTGCGGGCAAGCCTTGTTAGACCCAGAGTCCTGGCCTGCGGCCAGCAGTGCTCCCTGAGCTTAGGCTGGGGTCAAGAGATGAATCAGAAACCAGGAAGTCACAATCTACTCAGGAAGACAGACAGGAAGAGAGCACAGAAGTGTGTGACATCAGTTTACATTCCTACAATATTTTACAGTTGAAAATGCTTCGACTGAGCCCTTGTTTAATCCTCCCAAGAGCCTGTGAGGGGGGAGTTAATGCCAATCCCCACAGGACTCTGAGCTTCAGGCCAGCTCTGCCCTCCAGGTACACAGAAGCGGAGGTGTGTGTCGTGAACCCCACTCCCGTTACCCTCCCAGGCGAAACGTATGGAACCTTTTCGCTTTCTGCTTTTTTCTTTGGATGTCTTGTTTGTTTGTTTTAAATAGTTAAAACATTACAGAAGCCTCTTTTGCACTCTTCCCCATCCCCCAACCCTGATAAGCTGGGCTGTATCCTTCCTGCCCAAGTTTTCACACTGCGCCTGCACATCTGTCTGTCCATAAAAAACCTATAGTATCCTTTTGCATGTTTTAGGATTTTATGTACGTAGTCCCAAACTCTAAGTTTCATTCCACCACTTGCTTTTTGGACTGCACATTATGCTTTTGAGAGTTATTTATGTGATACATGGAGATCTGGTTCCTTTTTGCTGTATGGTATTTCACTCTACGAAGAAAGTCAACATACGTGTGTGTGTGTGGTGTGTGTGTGTGTATGCACATGCATGCAATGTGTATAACTATCCTGCCGTTGGACATTTGCTTCCACACCTTCTATCATCCTGTGTTGCTTTACAAGGAAACATTGCACATGCAGGTGAACCTTGAACACGGCTAGACTCCAGCCGGGGAGGAGGGACACTCCTCTTTGTCACACAGCGCAGGGTCTGGCACCCTGCTGGCTCTGTCAGCGCTGATTACTAGAAGGCACTGAGGTTGTGATGAAAGAACAGTGGACTTGGTCTCAGAAGGACCTGGGTTTGAATCTTGACCCTCTTACTTATCAGCTGTGTGACCCTGTGCAAAAATTCTAACCTTTCTGACCTGCAGTGTCCTTACCAGGAGAAATAAAGACAGTAACACCAACTCCCAAATATTCCTGTTGTGATGATTAAATATATGAAGTCTTCAGTGTGGATCCGGACATACAGGAGGAGCTCAAGAAAGCTAATGGAAAGATCCCTGATCCCGGGCAGACAAAAGAGCACAGAAGAGGCATCACAGCCTCCTGTCAGCTGCCCTTCTCGCTCTGAAAAAGGAGGTCTAGGTCGAACGCTCAATTTTAAAAACAAAAGAAAAAAGAAAAGAATGAAAGAGAAAGAGAAAGAAAGAAAACAAGCCACCTTAGAATCATAATTTGAAACCCAGGGAGCTACCTCCAAATCTGGCTGGGTTTCTACTCCATCTGTGCCTTTGATTGGCTGACACTGGAAATCTGCGGAGGGTGTCTTTGGTCTTGGACCAGGTTCCCTGAAGGGCAGCCCCACCCTGCAGAGGCCACCTGCACTCCTGGGCCCTGTGGAAGGCAGCACCAGGCTGGGTTACAAAGGGTTAAATCTCTTCCTCCCCCCAAAGAGACTGGAGCCAATGAGGCTTTCTGCTTAAATGGCCTATAACCATCTCCCAAAGCTCCTTAGCTCAGAAAGTGTACAAGTCAGCAAAATGAAAATAATTTAAAGAGCCATTGGGAAGAAGAACTCCAGCCTCCCTGCTGCCCCCGCTGACAGCCTCTCAGTAGTGACTTGCGTTTTTCACATTCAGGGCCAGAGTCTCCCCACCCCCCCACCCCCGTTTCAGGAAAGGATGTATCACAGGCTGAGATCTGCTGCCTCCCAGGAGGGAGAGGCAGGGGGCGCAGGAGGTCTACGGGGATCTACCTCCCCACCCGGAGTGCTTCGTGGTTTCCAAGCCCTGCCCTGGCCATGATGATGCTGCCAGGCCATGGCTTCAGAGTCTGGTGGAGCAGGGACCGTCACGCATGTGTTATAACCAAGGACACGGAGGCTCATAGACAGGAAGTGCCGGACCCACCCTCAGCCCAGGCGAGCGGGATGCTCCTGGCTGAGTGCGCAGCCCTCCTTGCTTCTCTCACTCTGAGAGGTAGGATAGTACCCGTTAATGAGCACCTACTACGTGCCTGCCATGTGCGCAGCACTTTAGGCAACAGCCCTAAAATGTTGACACTGTTATTCTTGTTCCACAGTTGATAAATCCGAGGACCCAGAGGTTGAGTAACTTGGCCAAGGTCATGCTACTGAAAAGCTGTGGAGGGAAGTTCAAACCTGCAGTCTCATTTCACACCCACACTGTTTCCATGGTACCAAGGAAGTGCTTAGGGAAGACCTGGCACAGAGACAAGTACAGCCCTGCAATCTGCCCCCCACTCTCCTGACACGTTTCAACTCCCTGATCTGGGTCTGCCGCCCCTCCACGGGCTGAGTTCCCACAAGGGTCTGCACAGAGTGAGTTCAGGGCATGGGAGCTGCATGAAGACCCAGCTGCCCTGAGCACACCCCATCTGGACGGCTGCAGGGTGGTCTCACAGCCTGGTTCTCACCTGGCAGTGGCAACCCTTAAGGAGGAAGGAGAGTGGACACCTGACCC
Source organism: Aethalodelphis obliquidens (assembly GCF_003676395.1). Classification (NCBI taxonomy): domain Eukaryota; kingdom Metazoa; phylum Chordata; class Mammalia; order Artiodactyla; family Delphinidae; genus Aethalodelphis; species Aethalodelphis obliquidens. Next base: position 12,870,426 of record NW_020837953.1, on the reverse strand, counting down.
TCACCATCTCTCACCTGGGTTATTCCAAAAACCTCCTTGACTTTCCTCTCTCCCTCCAAACCCGCCAGCACACTGCTGCCAGCATGATCCTTCAGCAGCTGTCCTTCATCCTCAGAGTCCAGCACCTCAGCCTGGGGCCAAGGCCCTCCCAGGACCCTGCTCTTACCCACCTCTCCAGCCTCCTCCCCAATACCAACTTCACCTCCACTCCTTGAAACACCTACCTTCTTCCGCCTCTTGCCCCTTGTTCACAAGGACAGCAGACAGTTACACAGTGCTCACTATGTATCTGGTACAGTTCTAAGTACTTTATAGACATTAACTTAATGCTCATAGGAACCGACCCCTCCATTTTATGGAGGAGGGAACTGAAGACCAAACCAATTAAATAACTTGCCCAAGGTTGCAGGGCTGGTAATTGGTAGATCCCAGGGTGAGACCCAGGCAGTGTGAGGTCAGATTCCTCAAATTTAACCTCTGCCAAACCCTTTCCTCCTTTCTTGACCTGATGACAGTCTCTCCTGGGAGGACAAGACCAGGAGGGTCTCATGACACCCTCTGAAGGACTTTCTTCATCCCTCAAGTTCTTAAATCCCCAGGCCGAAAGAACTGCTTCGGTCCCTGGTTTCCCACACCTGTGGTCTTCAGGGGCCAGGATTCTAGGGAATTTCTTCTGCACTGGGCTCAGTGCTGGGCCCGGGACTCAGATGGGAACACACAGTGGCCCTGCCTTGGAGGGCTCACAGTGAGAAAGATGGACTCACAATGACAATATGGGCTGACAAGGCCAGCAGAGGGCAGGAGAGGGTGCCACAGAGCAGGGGGAGGCATCCCCACCCAGACCGTGGAGGGAGCACTGAAGACCTCCTGGAGGGAGGAGAAGGAGAAGGTCATGGAGCAGAGGTGGCCGGGAAGGTCCACACAGAAGAAACAGTTTGTGTCCACGAGCGATCTCAGGTAGCACAAAGCATGGTCGTAAAGACGCCAGGCATTGGAGGCACTCAGGCTTCCATGCCAGTCCCGGATCCTCCTGGTCGTGGTGGTGCCGTCTCGGGCCAGTTACTCAACCTCTTTAAGTCCGTTTCCTCATCTGTGAAATGCGGATGGTCATAGTATCTGCTTCACAGTGTTGTCTGAGAAATAAAATAATGACAGTGCCTAAAACATAGTAAGTGCTCGATAAATACTAGTTAATTAAACAAATAGTGTCCATATCTATATCTCCTGCACCTAGCACACAGTAGGGGCTCCGCAAAGGGGTACAGAGATGAATTTACACGGTCCTGCTCTCACTTTGCTGACTGCCTCAGGGAAAGAGACAACTATATAGAAATTACAACACAATGCTCTGAGCATTAGGATGCTGGGAAGGTTGGGACTGGCAGGGAAGGAAAGGAGGAGATTTGGAAAACCAGAGAAGGGAGGGAGTCCTTCTGGGAAGAGGTGGAATCAGTTCCTTAGAGGAAATATTTGAGCTGAGTCTTCAAGACGGGGGAGGATAGGTTTTCTATAGTTAACGACCCAGGCACGAATGAGTGCACATCTTGGAATAAAAGTGAGGCTCCAGGTAGACAGGACAGATTTAATGTCCCATACTTCTCACACTCCTTGGATACCGCCACACCCGTGGCAGGGGCCCTGGACAGGGCTTGCTACCCCGTGCTGATCTCAGCTTCCGGGGCACCCCGCTTCTCCCCGCCACACACTCAACCTGCCTCCCTGCTCTACGTTGGCCTTTTTTCATGGCACTTATCACTTTCTACAGTTTTCTTATTTATTACATTTACCATTTATCTTCCCACCCACCTCATTCCACTCCCACTAGAGTTTAAAGTCTTTGTCTTTACTAATATGTCTCAGACATTTAGACTAGTGACTGACACCTAGTAGACACTCAGATATTTGTGAAATGATTGAATGATTCCATAATTACTCATGGGGGAACTTCTGCATACAGATGTTGGTGAGGTTGGAATACTGAATCTCTCTCCCCGTTAGCTACTGAAATGGAAACATGCCCAGGGTACCAGATTGGATATGGCCAAAAGAGTGCATTCTGGAATGGTGGAAAGAGCACAGGGTTTCGAACCACCCTTGAGGTGTGACTCCCTGTTGGACCCAACCAGCAATGCCTGTTGGAGTGGTGGGCACAGACTAGAGATATTCAACTCGTTGAAGATGAATGGGGGGGGGGGGAGATGGACCGACAGACAAATCATCTCCTCGTGGCCATTCTCGTCCTTCTGGCGTAAGCTCCAATGTTACATCTTAGAGGTCTTCCCTGATCACATCTAGATGGAGGAGTCCTAGTTACGAGACTAATCCAGCTCAGAGAAAGTAATTGGTAAAGAAAAGTGGGGTCTTTAGCGGAGGACCACACGGTTCTTTTCTTTTCACTGACCTAACCATTATTATTGGTAACTTGGTGAAGATACAAAAGATCATATTTCTATACTATACAACTGGGAGGAAGAATATAGCACAGAATAAAATTCCATAAGGATCTCAAACATGCAAACATATGAATTCACACAGGAAGAAGTTGAAAAAGTACTTTTGTAGAGAAAGCTAATTTGCCAAACTTCTTTAAAAATTCCAAACGCTGGTGAAGTTGTGCGGAAATGGCACGTGCACGTCCACCTACCTAGAGACGTGGCTTGACATTTTTGAGAGCAATATAACAAACATAGATATAACGACAACATGGAAAAGACTAAAAAATGTGCTTGCCCTTTAATTAGCTCACTCCTGGGAATTTAAGAAACAAACAACTATAAATGATCATGACAGCATTATCGCTAATAGCAAGAAACTAGAGACAGTAAAATGTACAGTGAGGAGATGAGAAGGTAATCATGACCCAGTGTCAGGAAGGGCATTGAAATGGCAGCTACACAAACCAGGCAGCAGAGGCGGAAACGTTTGCCATATGATGTGAAGTGAACAAGGCAGGATCACGGGAGGCTGGCCAACTGCTGTGAACAAAGAGGTACTGCCCTGGACAGACAGGAGGGGCTCCCAGGAGTGAATGTGCTGTTGGGCTTGGTTCTTGGGATTATGGCTCGATTTCTTTTTCAGCTTTGGCTTTCCTCAAATTTTGTTTTGTATTTTAAACACAAATGGAAAAGAAGATCTCAACCAGCTGGAATGTTGGGCCGAAACCAATAAGATGAAATGGAACCGGGATGCATGCGAAATCCGCTATTTTGTTTAAGAAATACATTTGAGAACACACAATTGAGGGGGGGGGTATAAATAGCTGCTAAAGTGAATAAGGGAAGGAAAAAGGGAACAAAAACAACCACATTTACTGCAGCCCGCAACTGGGATAGTGAGGGCTGTAGGTCTGGTACCACGGGAGGTAAGCGTGGTTACATTAACAACTGCATAACGGACAAGGTGACTGGGGCTAGAAGATTTAGGAACTTGCCCAATTTCCTCTAGTCTAATGAATAATGAAGTCAGGATTTGAATTTGGTGTGAGTTCCTCTGTCATCAAAATCTATGCTCGTTCTCTTGCAACACAGTGAACTAAAGGGATAAGTACTGTGTTAGCCAAAAAAGGGAGCAGGGCAGTATTTGGTGACCATAAGCTCAACGTGAGACAGTTGTATCGCTAAAGATGCTAATTCAAGTTTAGGGCACTCTAATAGAGATATGTCATCCAGGAGCAAGAGATGACAACCTGCTCTAGTTAGTACTGGTCAGACCCTTCCTAGAGCAGCGTCCAGTCCTGAACCCTACCTTCTAGTGGCACATCCATAAAACAGCAACCAGGATGGTCAGAGTTCTTAGGATTAGGGAACTAAGAGATGTTGGATGCCTAGGTGCTTTACTCACGTTATCTTGTATAGTTCTATATACAACCCTGTGAGATAGGTATTATATTCCCACTTTTAAAATGAGAAAACTAAAGCCAAGAGAGATTGAGACCTTCTTCAAGGTCACATACTAGTAAGTGGCAGTCAAGGTTTGAACACAGGGCTGTCTAAATCCAGAGTCCTCATTCTTCCCTGCACTGCCTCTCCCACGTGAGAGATGGCAGAACAGAATTTGAGCTATTGATTAGTCTGTGAAGAGACATGATTGCCACCTTCAACTCTGCAAAGGGCTATAAGCAGAAGCATTTTGCCTGACTTCAGAGGAGAGAACTTGAGTGACCTCAGAAGTCTCAGGGAAGTAGATTTTTAGCTCAGCAGAAGAACTTCTCAGTGATGACAATAATTGGATGTGCCCTTGGGCAGGAAGGTGAATTCTCCACGCCTGGAGGAGTTCCAGCATGGTCTGGAAAGCATTTGCTTTCAGTGGAGAGGAGATCTGAATGGAGGACCTCGAAGCTCACTTTTGACCCTTTGGTTCCATGAGCCTATGAAGCTGTTTGGCAGAAACTGATTAATCTCTTCAGCAGAAGTGATGAAAAGACCTGTTGGTATGTCTATTTGCAGATGTAAAAGTAAAAATATGCCCAAGGTAAACAAACACATTGGTCCAGAGAAAACTATATACGGAAAATGAAATGAATTCTGCTGGAAATGCTTACAGGTTAAGCGTTTATTTTGTGTAAACAAGAAACCAAACTCTGGAGAGATGTGCAGTCTCAGAAGTAATTAAAGAAAATATAATGAGGTAACAATTTTCACCTGTTAGGTTGGCAAAATAATTAAAACACGGTCACGCCCATTATATGTATCAAGAATGATAAAAGTGGTACTCTTTTTGACCCAGGTAAAACGAACCTAAGAAACTGATAGAAAATATAAAGGGGGAAAAAGAAACCTGTGCACACAAAAATCTTCATAGATGTTTAATTTATAAACGACCTACAGATTCAAGGAAGGGCAGTGGACTGGCTGGGTGGCAGGGTAGGGGCTGAGGTGAGCGAGGGTAGCTGGAAGGTCGGGAGTGGACCTAGTTAGAGCGCACAGGGAAAAGCTCATGAGCACTGTGCGCTGTGGGATGAGCACAGGGTGTCTGGAGGGCCAAAGGCAGGTTTGAAGGCCAAGGTCACAGTGTAAGAGGTCAGAGCAGGTCAGAGACAGGATAGGCACACACACAGGTGAGGACCGAGTGGGCGCGGGGAGAGGAGAGGAGAGAGGAAAACCACCTGTAACACTGGCGGCCATTTATCCACTCTCCCTGGGTCACTTTAATTACGTGCCGGACCCAAGTGTGCAGAGAGAGCTTCCGTGAACTGGCAGCCCTGTGGGTTAGCCCCACGGCCGACCAGGTGGGGCTACAGCTACCAACTGTAGCTTGATGCCCATTCACTGGGGGGATGTTCGAATTGATGGCTATACATTTCACGGAGCAACAGGGCAATATGTTAAAAAGAAAGGGAAGGATGCAAACCTGATGATATGCTATGACCACAGGTATGTAAAATACACATTTACGCTCTTAAATGAAGGACTAGAAGAGATACATCACAATGCTTGCAGCTGTGCAATTTGGAATATTTCCCTTATTTTTCCAAAAATTTCTATAAAGTGGTTTTCATTTCTTTATAATTCCCAAAAAGGTCATAATTTAGAAATGCATCTAAGAAACGCATGGGCACGTAACAGTCACTAACAACACACTTTCCTCAGCTAGAAAATGAAAACAAGCCACATCTTTCTGTTTGGTCTGGCCGCAGAGAACTTGTGGCCGGGGCTTCGGTAAACAGGGCCCAAACCTCATCATTTGAGGCTCTGCCAATCCAGGATTGACTGTCTTGTCCTCCACACCTCACTGGCCTGTCGGAGGAAGTGAAAGAAAGAATCTAAGTGTAAAAGTGAGGGGAAAATCATTGGCACCTACACTGAAAGTCACCTTCTGCATCATGTCCAACTAAACAGCATCTGGTGAGCATGAAAGAGTAACTCTAAACAAGGTTTATAAGAGGAAATTGAGTCTCAGTTTCAAATATTGTCATGCACTTTAGAAGGAGCATGTCTTTTTACTTAGGAAACACTCTTGTCCCTTTGTTAAAACAGGACTTCTAATGCTGTCTACTAGACTGGTGTTATTCACAACTGGCACTTGTGTTAAAACACATGTTCCCAGCTCTATCCCAGCCCTACTGAATCCAGCACCCTAAACCAAAGTCCAGGAATCTGTATTTTAAGTACCTCAGCAAATTCTCAAGACTGGGCAAGTTTGGGAAACTCCCTACTACTTCAGTGTTGTGTATGTATTTGAATGTAATGAAACTGTGGATCCTCATAAATGGTACTATTATTCCCCATCCTTTCAAATGGCTTGAATTAATGCCACCAATTTCCATGGATTGATTACTTAAGTTGGGACTCTCCGAAATATGCCCTGAGATTACATGGCTAGATTCTCAGCCCAGACCATAATATTCCACTCAGTTTTCGAGGGAAGAGGTAAAAGGACAGATTTTGCACAGACCTGGATTCTGACCCAGCTGCACTGCTGACAACTCTGGGACCTTGGCCAAGAAGTTACTTAACCTTTTCTGAGCTCATTTCCTCATTTGTGTGGGTGTAAGAATGGTGGCCCTGCCCTCACATAACAGTCACAGGGCACCAGGTACACAACAGGTGCTCAAAAAGTCTCAGTCTAACTAGGGTGTAAAAACACCTGCCCCCTCCCCTGCCCCGATTCCCCATCAGAAACAGCTCTTATGTCCTTCCTTGTCACATCTACTTTTGATTTCATGCTGCCTTGCAAGCTAAGGACAGCTAACATCTGCACGGCTCTTTGAGACTTACGGAGCTCTTCTCCCAGCTATTACCTGGACTCCTCTCCACAGTAACCCTGACTTAGGGATCACTGTCTCCACTTTAGAAGAAACGAGCTCCAGAGTGGTCAAGTGACCTCCCCAGAAGCAGTAAAGTCACAATCAGATCCCACAATCTTTCACAACCCGTTCTGGCCCTGATGTATGTGTCATATATTACGCGAAGCACTTTCACGTCATAGCCTTTTTTTTTTTTTTTTTTTTTTTTTTGCGGTACGCGGGCCTCTCACTGTTGTGGCCTCTCCCGTTGCGGAGCACAGGCTCCGGACGCGCAGGCTCAGCGGCCACGGCTCACGGGCCCAGCCACTCCGCGGCATGTGGGATCCTCCCGGACCGGGTCACGAACCCGCGTCCCCTGCATCGGCAGGCGGACTCTCAACCACTGCGCCACCAGGGAAGCCCTGTCAGAGCCTTTTTAAGCAGGTATTTCGATGACTATTTTCCCTTGCAACCTAAAAGCACCTATAAAGCAGGGATCATATCTTATTAGTCTTTGTAGGGAAATGGAGCCTCTGGGTGTTTATCTTTGCCGTGCTTAGGAAGGAAATGGGATGAGTTCAAATCATGTATACTTTTTCCCAGCCTCTCATGCATTCACACTACTCATGCCCAAGCTGCTCCCCTGCCATTAAAATGAACACATCTTAATAACAAGACTTTACTGAACACTACTAAGTGTCACAGACTTTACTTACCTAATGAACTAACTTTTGTTAAACACTCAGAAAAGTCCTGGCACATATTAAGTATCTGTTATTGTTATTATTATTTAATTATCCACACAGCCTGTGAGGTATGCATAATTTTCCTCATTGTACTGGTAAAGACTATGGGAAGTTAAGTGATTGGTCCAAGATCACACCACTAGTCTGTGGAGAACTGGGAAAATACCATAAAAGGAAGTTCATACCTATACATCCTATTAGCAAGCATATAATATTTCAGATTACAAAGAATTATTTTATGTACTAAAATAAAATTCCTCAAAGAGGTAGCCACCTCCACTACTCATCCTAGTGACCCTGAGCTTTTGCTTATAGACCACCAGTCATCTCATGGTTTAGTGGATAAACCATTAGAGAAACCAGAGGCCAAAGTTTTCCAACCAATGCCTAAAAGCCAATAACCAGAAATGAAGAAAATAATGACTACCAACATTTATTGAGCACTTATATATAGTGCTCTATAACTTATAGCAACTCTGCAACGTTGCAACTCCACAAAGTAGATATTATCTCCTTTTTAAGGAACAGAAAATTGAAACTCAAGAGGTTACGCTAAGCCCAAAGCAAGCAGTGGAGCCAGGTTTGGAACCCAAACTCCTCAGCCCCAAACCCTTGCCATTTCCAACATACTACGCTGACTTCATAGGCATTACAGAAAGGAAAGTGTTAATCAACAGGAAGATCAAATGTGGGCACCAGGCACTTTAGAGACACAGCTACGGCACGAGATAAAAATTATGCAACTTGGAAGATCATTTGAGATACAAGATAGGATGAACGAACCGACACCAGGTGACGTTGCCCCTGACTTTCTGAAGGTTACCCTGAACCACATATAACATTACCACCCTCTGACACTCCTTTACAAAGATTGACTCAAATTATCAGGAAAGCTGAATCTCAGATCACCTTGAGTAACAGGTCCTAGATCTGTCCTTTGAGGTAAGAGAAAGTAATCTGCTTCGAGACAGCCCTTCAGATCTGTAGACAGTAATCACATCCCTTATGAATTTTCTCTCCTTCAGCCTGAATGTTCCGCCCCTCAAAGGACACTGGTCACCTCCACTGTACACTTAATGTCCATCCTTAAATAAATGAGGCTAATGATTGTCTACAGCAACAAATTAATGAAGCTTTATTATAGAACAAAATAGAGGAACAAAGATAGAAGTCCTTGAATGGTAAAAATATCAGCTCAAGTTCTTGGCCAAGTGATAGGTAACTCAGAGACACTTTATCCGCCTCCGAAAAGACAGCGCTTTCACCATCCCCAGAACAACACTGGCGCCAGGATGCTGCCTGAGTCTCAGCAAATCCATCCGCCTTCTTGGAGTGGGAAGTCCAAGTTCAGAACAAGGCGTTGACCTCAGAACCCTACTGGCTCCCCGCCCACACACCACCATGCATGGTGGGGTCTGATCTGGGCAACACCATCACCCGCAAATCACACGCCACACAAGGAAAACGAGAAGGCTTTATGAAAAATCCAAAGTTTATTGCAAATTATATTTTGCTTCCCTTCGTTCTTCATTTTTACAGGATTTATTGATATCCATGATTTTTTCACAGATGTACTTGTTGACTTTGGAGAGTCTCTGTGCAATTTCAGTTTCATCCACAGTTTCTTGTGCTATTCTGTCGTACAAACACTCTAGACAGGGAAAAGAAACAAGAAGGCCAAGGATTAATGGTACATTCGAGTACATATCTTTAAGGGGGAGAAAGGAAAATACGCCTCCTGACATACTTCCAAAGTACCAACTCACATATCTGGCATGGCGGTATTTTAAATTTTTCAACACAAGAGTAGATATACACGGTAAATTTATACTTTAAAGATAATGATACAACACCCATGTGTCCACGCCCCCTGCTTAACAGGACAGCATTGCTGGTCCCGCTGAAGCCCCTAAGTGCCCTTCCCCAGTACCATCCTCACCGGAGGTAATCACTGTCCTCAATGTTTGCTTTTCTTTTCGTGTTTACACATATGCATACATCCTTAAATAACATGTTGCTACTTTTCCCATTTTTAACTATTTACAAGTGCATCCATACTCTGTATACCCATCTGACTTTTCTTTTTTCATTCAACATTCCAGTTTTGAGAGTCACCCATGCTGAAGTGTAGGTATAGCTGCAGGTCATTCACTTTCACTGATGAGTAGTGTTCTACTGTCTGACTAGTCCACAGTCGGCTGACCCACTTGATTGTCCATGGATACTTGGATGGTTTCCCATGTTCTGCAGTTACAGGCACCCTGAGCCGTGTCTCTTGGGGCAAACATGCAGGAAATGCTCAGTCCGGGCCTAGGCTGGAACTGCCCAGCGTTAGGGTGCGTGCCTACTACACTTTACCAGGTGACACCTGGGAAACTGTTTTCCACAATGGCTGTGCCGCCTGGTACCCCTAACAGCAGTGTGTGCAAGGACTGCCTGCCCCATAGCTCCAACAGCACTCCAGGTCAGATTATTAAGGTTCTGACAACCTGGCGGGCATGAAGTGGTACCTCACTGCGGTGCTTACTAATGAGGCTGAGGATGGCCACTTCTACTGACTCTGCTGTTTGCGGTGATGAAGCAAGCAGTGAGCCTCAGACAGGACCTGACTGAAGCTGGACTTCGGCCTACTTCCTAGCATGGGGACCTGAGGCGAATCACTGCCCTAGATTCCTCACCTCATAAAACAAGGATAACAAACCACACGTGATCCTTTGTACGGCTGCCATGAGGGATGTGAAACAAACGTTTTGCAAGCCTTCTTCAAGCTATAAGGAGCACTACCCCTGTCTGAGGCTATTACAGTTATTTTATGTATATGCCACTGTCCGTTCCCAGGGCCTAGCACAGCGCCTGGCACAGGGGCAAGATTCAGTAAGTGTATGTTGAATGAATGAATAAATGAATGATGCTTTTCTTGGGAAACCTGAGGGGACATCATAATTCTGCACATAGGGGACTAGGGGTGTAGGTGGGGAATGTACCACTGGGGTATGTAATCGTGGGCAAGATTTTTAACTTTGTTGAACGTGAGCCTTTCCACCTATAAAACAGGAGGGACAACCCGGTCTCGAGGAACTGCCACGCAGGATAAACAAAGTCTCGTGTACCAGGCCAGTGCACAGCAGGCAATGCTGTTAGTGACGCAGAACATCAGCACTGGGGAGGGATCACGGAGACTGCCTTGTGCTACGACCCCTCCACTCACACGGGACATGGCTGAGGCCTGGAGAGAGGAGGTAAGTACAGGCACGATCCCCTGCGGCCTCCACTCTGAGCCCTTCCTGGGCACGTGGCCAGCCTGCCCACTGCTGCCGTCCAGGCTGCAGGTGCATGTGCTATATGCCTTCTTTCTTTGGGGCACCATCTCCTCCCTGCGGATCAGGGTTTGCACAGAGAAGCCTTTGAAAGCTTTTAGCTGACCTTCACTACTTCCTGGCTGCTTCCAACCTGACTAATCTGCACTTTGTCTTGTGTTGGCTTTTCCACAGGGAATGAGATCAGAAGGTCCTACCTCTGCTGACTCCACCTGCATCTCCCGACCCACTCCAGGCTATGCCACAAATCAGTCTTTGCTCATCTCCTCCCAGATTACCGATTACCCTGGTCTCATGTCTCATCCTTCACCTGCCTAAACCCCACCCATTCTTCCAGATTCAACCTGCTTGGAACCTACCAGGTTGAGTCGGGAGACCCCATTCTGCCTATACCCTCAGTGCTTCCATACTTGCCTGGGTTTTCCCTCTATCAAAGCCCTGATCACAGTCTCATAGAACTGTGACCACGCTGTCTCACCTACAGACCCGAACACGGGGTTCCCTCCCCAGCCCAGGGCCAGGGGGACGCCGACACTTGCAGTGACATTGCTGGAAGCTCAACCAAATGAGGAAGACACCCTGTGCAGAGGACTGTTTCCAAGTTGAGGGGTTCGAATCTGGCTCTAACCCTAGTTGCTGTGCCACCTCGAGTGGGAACCTCTCTGGGTCTCAGTCTTACTGTCTGAAAGCAGGATGTCAAATCCAATCATCTAAGAAGATTCTTCCAGCTCTAGGTCTCTAGTTATCTGAAAGGTAACAGGGTGGGTAAAGAGGCAAAGGAGAGAGAAGGGGGCAGGGCAGTGGGTGTGATGGCCCTGAGAGGCCCCGGCATGAGCTGGAGAGAAGGCAGGAAGAGAAAGGTACAGATGGAGGAAGGTTTTCAGAGGCGCCCACAGAATCCCAATCATTCTCGTTTCCTGAGGGTAAGAGCACTGAGCGGCCCCTGAGGTTGATTAAAAGGCTTTCGTTAGACTCCAGATATTAATCACCTGCAGCTGCCAGGAATGCCTCCCTCTGCAAGGGAGCATTTGAGATTATTGCTTAATTAACAAGGTTTATAACAGCGCTAATGGGTCCTATTAAAAAAGTTATAAAAATTAACCAGAACTCAACGCCGTGGCTCATTTGAAAAGTCAGACACTCTGCAAAAAGTCACTTGAGGGGCTTCCCGGGTTGCGCAGTGGTTGGGAGTCCGCCTGCCGATGCAGGGGACACGGGTTTGTGCCCCGGTCTGGGAAGATCCCACATGCCGCGGAGCGGCTGGGCCCGTGAGCCATGGCCGCTGGGCCTGCGCATCCGGAGTCTGTGCTCCGCATCGGGTGAGGCCACAACAGTGAGAGGCCCGCGTACCACAAAAAAAAAAAAAGGCTTCCCTGGTGGCGCAGTGGTTGGGAGTCCGCCTGCCAATGCAGGGCACATGGGTTCGTGCCCCGGTCCGGGAAGATCCCACATGCCGCGGAACAGCTGGGCCCGTCAGCCATTGCCGCTGGGCCTGCGCGTCCGGAGCCTGTGCTCCGCGGCGGAGGAGGCCGCAGCGGTGAGAGGCCCGCGTACAGCAAATGAAAAAAAAAAAAAAAAAAAAAGGTCATTTGACCTTAATAAGGTTTAACTGCCATTCTGGAGCTTGTCATTAAAGCGAGACTCTCCTCCAGCCCTCCTGCTTTCGTCTTTCTAAAGCAGTGTCAGCGTTCACCACATCCCTCTGCTACACGGTAAGGAGTGACTTTAAAACCACAGAGAGGAGAAAATCCTCACCAACCCTGTGAGCACCAAGGCTTTTGTCATTTTGATATGGCAAATGCGAGTAAATGTGGTAAAATCATACAAAATAAATACAATCTCAATCCAGCAGACAGCTTGCATGGGAAGAACCAGTCAAATGCAGTCTGGACGAGCTCAAATAATTAGCCTAAAAATGGGGAGTGTATGGTGCGATGGGAGACAGGCTTCAAACCTGCATGCCTAGTAAAGAAAAAACAAATCAACACTGTATTTTGGTAAGACAAGAAAGCCCTGGAGACGATGGGAAGCCTGAAAGCCCAGTTCAGCCCAGCTCTGATCTAACCCGCTGTATGACCTTGGGCAAGTCGATTTCCTTCTCACTCACCGGCATGACAAGTAGTTATGGGCTCTAAAGGGTTGCTTGACCCGGCACCTGTGAGGCAAAGATACAGAAAGAAGAGAACAGAGGTAGGCACGGGGTGCTCTGGGACATACAATAGAAGGATCCCCCCACCGTGAGAGGTCAGGGAAGGCTTCCTGAAGGATGGTTCTCCTAAGCACACCTGGGTGTTGAGTAGCAGCTAGACAGGGAGAGCAGCACGCGTGTCGAGTGGGCAGTCTGATCTATGTTCCAGGTGCCAGGAATAGCATTTACAAATTCCCTAATGTGAGAGGGGACAAGGCTTGTTGGAATACAGCAGTTCATTATGGTAAAAACTTAGTGAACAAGGGGAATATTGCTGAAAAGTAAGCTAGAGCCAGGGGCCAGATTACGAAGGCGCTTTTATGACACGTTAAGAAGCTTACCCTTCAGTAATGGGCACCAGGGACTGGCTGTGACGGGGTGGTGGTAACAGGATCATACTGGGTTTCTGAAAGATCACTCTGGTTACCAATGGAGAGAGGAGTCTGGCAGTTGCTGGAGTAAGGCAGGGGAGAGGTGATGTGGCCTGGACTACGTGAGGCGCGATGGGTATGGAGAGAAGTGGACGGTTTAAAAGGTATTTGGGGCAGAACAGATGGAGAGCGGGCACGTGGAAGAGTCAGGAATGAGGCCTCTCTGGGTCCCTGGCAGGTGGTGTCATTTATCAAGACAGGGAACACAGAGGGGCAGAAGGCTTTGGGGAGAAGGAAGAGGAGAGAGCAGTGAGCGGTGCAGATGTGCCAGTGTCACGTGGACATCCAGGAGGAGGTGACCAGCGGGCACCTGGATGTATGGGTCGGGAACGTGGAAGTGTGAACTGAAGTCAAATATAGATTTGGGAATCAGTCACTGATTCAACAAATATTTATTGAACACTGACTATATGCTGGCCCTGAGCAAGATGCTCATAAATCTGATGTTCTGATGGAGGCGGGGAAAAAGACAACCATCAAGCCAATAAACAAGCAAAGAAGCAGCGCTCCGCAGGGACTTTAGGGAGGGTGATGCGGCAGAGAGCAATGGAAGGGCCGCTTCATCAGCCCGGGCGGTCGGGGACGGCCTCTCTGAATGACAAGGAGGCAGGATGTGCAGACCAGAGGAAGGGCACTGCTGGCAGTGGGGACAGGAGGGGGCCGGGAGAAGGCCTCAGTGGTTAGAGCACAGCGGAAACGGGAAGTGTCGTGTGAGATGAGGCCGGAGTAGTCACCAGAGGCCAGATCGCCAGGCAGCAGCCAAGATGCCAGGAGTGTGGATTTCAACCCAGGGCCGTGAGCACGCCGAGGGCAATGGGGACGGCGGGAGTGAGAGCAGCGGAGGGCAGCGTTGCAGAGTGAGAGAGAAGCGGGCTGGAGACAGAGGCGAGGGCAGCGGGAGGGGAGCCCACAGGGGGGATGCGAAGCCACAGGCAGGAGGAGACCTCAGCATGCAGGAGGGTTTCTCAGTAAAGGACGAGGGATCAGGTCAAACGGCCGGGGAAGAGGTAGAGGCGGAGCCACGGGGAAGCCTGGCAAGGACAGAGTTAAGCAGAGGGCTGGGAGCCGATGCCAGATGGCAGGGGCGTTCCCAGTGCACACGGGCAGCGAATGCAGACAACTCTTTCAGGAAACCTGGATGTGAAAAGGAACGGAGAGACATGGCGGCAGCTGGGTGATGGAAGTGACGTCTAGGGAGTGTTTTGTTTGCTTCTGTAAGAAATGAGTGATCAAAGTATATTTAAATGGTGCCGGGAAGGACCCAGTTGAGCGGGACAGACAAGGTACTTAGGAAGGCAGGTGGGCTGTGATCCAGTTGGAGAGAACGGCCAGTCCCAAATAAGAGAAGGAAACATGAGGCAGAAGAACTAGGGGATCCAGTGAAGTTTGTAGATAGGGTGGTTCGAAGCTGTGGGATTTCTTTTTCTTTTCTCTGTGAAGGAAGAGACATGGTCATCTTTTGAAAAAGAGAGAGCTGTGGACTACCATGTTCTGGAAGAGTAGAGAAGGTTTAAAAAGGGCTTAGAAAATGGAGGAGTGGATCAGTGAGGGAAACTTGGAGGGCCTGGCCTATGGGCCTGAAGACAGTGAGCCTGTAATAGCCCCAAGCCACACAGCTGAGGTATTTTCTTCTAGAATGTTCCTTAGTATTGGGGACCAGATTAGCTGCAAATGACATCATCTGAATGGGGTCCAAAGAACATACAAATGTCTACAGGGCAGCCAGGACAAGGACTGTGAATCCTGCCTTTACACATGGACACACCAAGCATCTACCTGGTACTGGCACTGCGCTGGGCCTGGGGAAACAAAAATAAACATAAGAGAACCAGGGTGAGCTCAAAGTTAAAGCAAAGCAGAGTTGGGGCTCAACCCCAGGCTTTCGATACCTGGTTCCAATTTCTACTCCCCATCACCCTGCACTGGGAGCAGACAGGAGGGGGCCTGGAAGCTGCAAAGCACTGAACAATCGTGAGCTTCAATGATGTGACCATCACGAGGTCATGTCGGCTCCATGGGGGCAGCTCACTTGTCAACAAAGAACGGAAACTTCTTCTCACACCTCAAACATAACTATTGCAAGCTACAATCCAAGCAGCCCTCTTAACTGTCGTAAGAGGTGAGTGTTCAGCTGAAGACACTGCGACATGGAAGGAAAGTAGTTCGCAAGAAACAGTGTGAAGAGTCAGTCAGGGGGTCAGCTTGCAGGTCTCAGTGTGGCACTTGTTCAGCCCTCGGCGACTGAGCTCCCACTGTGTGCCAGGACCTGTGCGAGAGGCAAGGAAGACGTGGAGGTGAGTCCGACACAGTCAGACCCGTGCCTGAGGCAGACGCACAGCAGACGATTTTATGCCATGGCGTGACAACGGGAGGGCAGCCGGTCACTGGAAGGCACCTGGGACCTGCTGAGTCACAGCCCAACAAGTGTAACAGAATCAGAGGTCAGCCACCTCTCAGGTAGGCAGGGCTGTGTCCCCAGGAAGGACGCTTTCTTAGGGCGACCTCCCAAACTAGGCTCCACCTTTTCAGACAGTGGGCAGACTAAAGGTTACCTCCGCTCGTCTAAAAATAAGCGTCTGCCTAAATCAGGTCATCATGAATTGGCCAGCAACGGGGGCAGCTGTGCTACGGAACAAGCCCCAGACCAGAGTCAGTGGGGGTGGGCTTAAATCCAGGCTCTGAAACCCTGTAGCTGGACTTCTGGCTGGTCACCTAATCCCTCTGTGTCCTTACACCTCGACCTCCAAAATA
This sequence comes from Aethalodelphis obliquidens, assembly GCF_003676395.1. Classification (NCBI taxonomy): domain Eukaryota; kingdom Metazoa; phylum Chordata; class Mammalia; order Artiodactyla; family Delphinidae; genus Aethalodelphis; species Aethalodelphis obliquidens. The sequence goes on along the minus strand of NW_020837953.1, from coordinate 12,854,269 downwards.
CACCCTAAATCTGGCCATTTTTCTCTGTTTCCACTGCTGTAACCGTAGTCCATGGCACCGTCATGCCTCCCCGAGACCACTGCATCAGCCTCCTAACTGACCTGCCATTCGGTCACTCCCATTGAAGACCTCCATTGCCTTTCTCCTGCAGGTGGGGTAAATCCAAGCCAATTACCGTGGCCTTCACGGCCCTAAAAGACCGTCTCTCGCCCATCGGCCTGATCTCAGTATCCCCTGACTCATGACTCTGCAGCGCCCCGGGGCTGCTTCACCCCTTGAGCATGCAGGCCTTTGAACCCGCTCTTTATCCCGCCTGCTTCACCACCCCTCAGACCTGCACAGGGCTGACCCCTACATCCAGCTCCCAGCTTGAATGCACGGCCTCAGGCAGGTCTTCTCCACCCACCCCAGCCAACACAGCTACTGTATCGCTCGATGAGGCTTCACGGCCTTTCATCAGTACCTGAAATGATCTGATTTGTTCATGGACATCCTTGCTGTCTGCCCCAGAACTTGGCACATGGCCTGTTCAAAAGGTACATGCGGACTGAGTCTTACTTTCTTCATCAAAACATGGCAGTTGGACACTTAAGAGACTAGTGGTTAGGAGCACAGCTTCTGAAGGCAGCCCTCCTGGCTCGGGCTCCTGGCTCTACCCCTAAAGCTGTGCGATCTGGGCAAGTTACTTCACATCTCTGTGTCCAGTTTCTGCAACTAAAACAGGGATAATACTGGCAGCCAACAGAAGGAGTGTTATGTGTTATGAAGATTAAATGAGTTAATATATGTAAAAGAATTTTTAACACAGAATCATAGAAAAAACAGAACCTGAAACGTAGTGATCGCTCAGAATAATTAGCAATTACTATATTCTCTCTGCTCCCATGTACTTTCCTGCCTGTCTCCATAATTTGTATTATCTGTACCGTAACTAGCTGTTCTCGTGTTCATCTTCCCCGTGTGACTGTAAGCACCTTGCAGATGGAGACTGTGTCTTATCCCCCTGTGTCCTCCATACCCGGTAGAGAGCCTGGCAAAGAATAAGGGCTTCGTGAATGGATGGAGAGTGGGTGGGAGAGACAGAGGAAAGAAAGAAGGAAGAGGGAAGAGAGGGGAGGAAGGAAGAAAGGAAGGCAGGGGGGAAGGAAAATCAGAGTCCAGGCCAGTGCCCTATCTCTACAAACGACTCCCTGTCTCTCTGCCTTCCCTCCAACCCCTCCCAAACTCCAGAAAAGACGCTGAATCCAGTGACCCTCAGCTGGTCTTCACCTCACTAAGTGCTCCAGGCACGATGCTAGGACCCCCCAGAACTGCTCCCCTAGCCTCCACCTTCAGGCTGTCTACACAGCAGCACTCCTTTCCCAACCCAGCACCTTTGTTCCAGATGCTTCTGCCTCCCGAGTACCTCTCTTTACACATCTGCGTCTCCATGTCTGATGGATCCTTCAAGGCCCAATCCAGTGACCCCCTTCCCAGGAACCCTTCCCTGATTTTCTGGCTAGGGGTTTCCTCCCCTCCTGAGAACCCCCCTCTGTCCCTCTCGCATGCTAGCTCCTTGAACTGTACTTGTGTCCACAGCTCATTTGCCCTGTTAAATGTGAGCTCTTCTGGGACCGGGTCCACATCTGCTCCTGCGTCCCCATGCCCAGCCCGGGGCCTGGCATGGAGAAGCTTCAGTAGGTGTCTGTTGAACTGAAATGTGCCCGACACATTCCTGACAGAGTAAAGGGCGGTGCCTCGGCCACTGCGTTTCCAGTGCGGGACCCACCTCTGACGATGCTTAGTTTGTGAGGCGAGAGGGGTGGCTTAGGGACTGCATCTTTCTTTTTTTTTGTGGCAACTCCTGTGACGCTTCTGTTCTTCAGAACATCTGTTCCCCAAATCATGACTGCCAAGTTCTTTGTGTACTTGGAATCTCCTTGGGTTACTTGTAGCTGGTGCCATTTCTCCTCATCAACCCAAATCCCGCTTCCCAGATGGACCTGAAAGGGATAAGAACACAAGCAAGCACCTGTTTAGTCAGACAGGATGGGAGCTGGAAATTTTTCTTGTCCTTTAAAAGACACTGCTGCACAACTGCAAGGGATTTGTTCCATGAACACTAATTAACTTTCTTTAAGGGAAATAATCATTTACTGAATACCTGTAACGTGCCAGGCCTTACTCTACGGCTTTATATCCACTATCTCAAAATCTTCACAGCAACCCTGGAAGGAAGGCGTTGGGACACTATTTTCATTTCAGGTGGAAAAACCAGGTTGAGAAAGGTACAGCTGAAAGTCACTCAACTCTGAACTTGCAGAGTGGATTTATTTCATCTGGGTGGGGCCTCGTTGTCAGGATGGTTTAAAGCTTCCTAGGTAATTCCTAGGTGTGACAACCACAGCAGGTGGAGTGAGGAGGGAAACCGTCCAGGCTCTGCCACTAACGGAGTGTGTCTGTGCAAGTCCTTTCTGTCTCTGGCTTCAGTTTCCCATGAACTGAACTGGGAGAGTTGGATTTCAGCTAAATTCCTTCTGGCTGAGAGCACCTATGATTTTAACAAATTAAGCACAACCACTGTGTCTCTGGTCTGATCTGACGGCACACAGAACAAAACACAATCTTATGCTCTTTGTAAGGGAAGCACTCAGAAAGTTTCAGTGCAGAGTCATTAAATGCAAAAGTCCCAGAATGATCTGGCGATGAGGTTTGAGATTTTTTTTTCCCCCTTTCTGGCTCTTTTAACAACTTGAAGACCATTTGCTAACATTAATCATTAAAAAAATGCAATTTTGACTTTGACATTGCTATTTATGTTGTGTTTCTGCTGAGTCTATGGAGGGTGGAAATGGCCTCTGTGGGGATGGAGGAGAGGAAGCCACTGATGAGGTAAACTTTCTGAGGGGAATGGAAAGTCCCTGCCAAGGTCCCTGTCTTCAGAAAGACTGTAGGTCATCGACCTCGCACGGTCGGGAGGCATCTCAGGAGAGTCTAGTCTGAGAGACGGCACGCACACCCAGACTGATGGCAGACCAGCAGGACCCATGTTTGGAGATCTTTCTACCGAAGGCTGGCCTGGAAGCAAGGTGGGCACGCACAGACGGGCAGACAGGTCAGCCAGCGACACTAACACAGCCCACCCACCAATGTCAGCAAGTAACCAATCTACCTGCCGTATCTAACTTCACTTCCTTTAGCTCAAAAGATCATTCAGACCTCTGCAGGCACGATATCAGATAACCAGATCCACCTGGCCTTCCTGTGCTGCAAACTCTGGTGCTATAAATCTGTTCATACGACTCAGGAAGATAAGTAACGCTGGAGTGAGATGTGCTGCCTGGGGCTGGCTGGGCAATATAGACCCAAGGTCAAGTCTGGCCTTTTCTCTGCAGTCTGAACTGCAGGTGGGCAGTCTGTGCGCCAGATCAGGCATACTGGGGACAAGTTCCCTGCTGCTCCCTGCTGGACCCCAAGTCACCTCCCTGGAGGACTCTCTGGGGCTACCCACGCAAGCTTCCTGAGACAGGGGAAAACAAGGGGTGTGAGTTACGTTAAATGCAGAATCAGAAAGCCTTGGAGATGGAGGACAACTTCAGTTTTCCAAAGATCTCTGCTCTTTTCTAACCTGAGCCTTGCTTTCCTACAACCGTTTAATTTACTGTTCTTAAAAGAGAAATGGCAGTAATCTTAGCCAATGTTCTACAAGAGACAGGGGACACTAATATTTTTTGCGTACCTATAGTGAACTAGGTATTGTACTCTCAGTTTAGTTAATCCTCATAATGACCTTAAGAGATGGAAATAGGTAGAAATAATTATTCCTACTTTACAAACAGGAACAGAGATTCAGAAGGACTCATTAGTTTTCCTACGACATACTATCAGTACATTCTGGAATCAAATCCTATGACCCTGCAGCCCACGCTCTCCCGGCCTTCCTGCTGCCACCAGTGTCACGGTGGTGCTAATGGGGGTGGAAGCAAAGCAGATCAGTATTCAGATGGCTTTCCTCTTGAGTCTTCCTCTGTACCTGCCCGGCCACTGCCCTGGCCAGCACCCACTGCAGTTCACACTGCAGTCAGGGAACCTGGAGAAAAGCCACGGGCTGGCCTTCCTGCCTCCAGTCCCTGCCCGCTCCAACCCACGCTGTAAACACTGCCAGATTCATTCCCTAAAACACAGCTTTCCTTCTTTGACTAGATGACTTCCGCAGCCTTTCAACTCTGTGTTTTTATGTTAACCCTCTGGAATCCTGAATGGCTCCCTGTTTCCTGTCACCTCAAATCCAACCTCCTCAGGCGGCATTAAAGGTCCTCTAGAATCCTGTTTCCATTCAACCTGCTAATCGTACTATGTCCATCACTCAATGATGTCCCCAAACTCACTCATTTCCTCCTACTTCCAGTGTGTGGTAGGTAACAGAAAGAGGATGGGCTCTGGAGTCTCCAGCCCTGTGTGAATCCTGGCCCTTCCACCTACCACCTGGGTGTCTTGGGCTAGTCACTTTACCTCTCTGAACCTTACTTTTCTCAGCTGTACCAGAGGCAGATCACCACCTAATTCATAGAGCTGTTTTGAGGATTCAGTGAGATAACATGAGTCAAACGTCAGAAGGACAGCACACAACCAGAAACTGTTACTTCCTTTGCCTTCTTTGCCCCATCCACATCTCTGCTCATGCCTCTCTCCCACCCAGGGATGAGTGCCTTCCCTTACACCTTCTTAAGCCTGCTAATCTTTCAAGCCCCGGTCCCCAATGCAGGAAAACCTCCTTCACTTCTCCAGGGCTAAGCTCTGTCCCTTCTGAATTTCTAGCCTACTGAGAAGCTTCACTACCTGATTCAGCCCTTCACTACCTGCTTCAGCCCCACATCTCTGTGGGGAGAGGCCGAGGCTTTGTCTCCTTTGCCTCCTACAAAGTGATCAGGGCTAGTCTGAACACAAGGCAGTAAGAAACTGATGCGCATATTTAATATGTCTTAGTGTCACTGGCTTTCAGTTCTGATGAGCTGCTGTTCCTTGGAGAAGAAAATATTTTCTGACATGCATTCGAATACAAGGCCAATTTTACAGCACAGAAAGAAGTGGCCCTGGGTGAGACCAATCACAGGTATAGGCTGGGGCATTTGGGACAAGGGCTCCTGAGGTCAACAAAGCTCCGGGTCATGCCCCATTTTCAGGGGTGCAGAACAGACTGGAAAGAGCACTGACCTGGAAGCCAGGTGATCTGGCTTCTAGTTCCTGCCTGCCTGCCTCTGATCTGTTGTATAACTATAGACGAGCCCCTTCTCTGGATGTATTTCCCCATCTATCCCATGTATAAATTAGACTATTTAAACTTTCATGGTCTTTGCAGCTTTATGATTCAACGAGTTTTTGAAATAAAATATCTTAAGACAAAGAAAAGCAATGCACTTTAGCAAAATCAGAAAGTAGCTTTCATGGCAAGCCCTATTCACATAAAGCCCCATTTGACCAAAATGTTAGCCTTATGCTTTCAAGGGAGGTTATTAAAAGTATGGCAACTGGTGGGATGGGACTTGATCAAAAAAATGTCTTTGTGAAATGTTATTTAGGACAAAACCAGTTTCCTGCTAGGAAATGGATCCCATCCCCATGCTCTAGGCAGCACAGAGATTAAGGCAGAAAGAAGGAAGGGTCAGAAATGACTGCAGAACCAAGAACAATGATGGCTGCTTCTGGGCTGTGGGGACTGCTGTTCTAGGAAGCTGCCATCCATTTCCAGTAAGTCTGCTTCCTTCCTCTCCCTTAATGAATTTCTCTGATTGCAAATTAGCTGCAAACAGAAGGCAGGTTAGTTTGATAGCAAAGTGCTGGCAATAATCGATGAAAAAGGAAAGTTGGCACTTTAAAGATTTGTTGTGCAACTCGAGAGTGAAAAAATTAAATGACCTTTGAGAGACCCATTTTCCTGGAGGAAAAATGATCCTTTGCAAAAGAGACCCCCATAATGCTCAGAAACTGTCCGTCGGTCTTCAAAACAAGAGAGAAAAAGATTTCTCTTCGAAGCTGCTTTAAGAAAAAGTCTATAGTCATTCCACAACATGATCATGACTAAAGAGAAGTCAACAAAGACAGAACAGTCTTTTCTTTATCTTCAGTTGGGAAAGGTTCACCCAACTTAGACACACAGTTTGAGTCACTGTTAATGACTATGGAGAGCACCCATCTGATCCCATCTGGCACAGACAGAGACACTGAGGCCCAGAGAAGGGAAACCCCACTCAGAGTCACACAGGTCGGACAAAGATAGAGCTAAGCTTAAACTCAGGCTCCAGGCTGCCTACTTCCACTCTGTCATGCCGCCTCTAACCTGCAAAGCAGACTCTTTTTTTTTTTTTTTTATATTTTTTGCGGTACGTGGGCCTCTCACTGTTGTGGCCTCTCCCGTTTAAGAGCACAGGCTCCGGACGCGCAGGCTCAGCAGCCATGGCTCACGGGCCCAGCCGCTCCGCGGCATGTGGGATCTTCCCGGACCGGGGCAGGAACCTGTGTCCCCTGCATTGGCAGGCGGACTCTCAACCACTGCGCCGCCAGGAAAGCCCTACAAGGCAGACTCTTAAAGCTTGCTGGCTGCAGCAAGGCAAGGCAGAATGGGCCTATGGTTTGGCCCTCTGCGGGGAGGAAGTGCTCCACGGAGATGAGGGCAGCATCTCCAAGAGAGCCTGAAGGACTAACAAGTTTCATTTCCTTAGCTTTGGCTATTTGCTTTGGCTCAGTCTGGCCAGCTGCAGGGATGTATCTGGACAAACCCAAATAAAACAACCTTTTCTTTCTCATCAACCCACTGGGGAACAATACTGGGTAAACAGAGACCTTTTGAAGCATAAGGCAAGAAAAACAGACTGACACAGATGAGTCTCTGGGGAGAAGGAGAGGTGAGGTCTGTAATGTATGCCATGGTAGCAGAGAATATTACAGTAAAACTGCATCTGACCAGTGCCTAGACAAAGGGATCCAATATATTTCCTCCAAGACGAATTCATTTGGATGTTGGAAGAATATTAGAAGTCTTCTCCCTGCCCTGCTACTATATCATCATGTGACTTTAAGACTTCCAAAGGCTATTCCATTACTTTTCACCCCTGTACTAATATAACTACTAATATTGCTTAAGTTTTCTTTCATAACATTTTTTCAAGAGTCTTACAAAAAAATGTGAGGAGTTATATGTGGTCCTAGGACTGTGGGCTAACCACGCTGAATGTACAACTTGAAAGCAGCTCAGGGGTAAGGAGCATGTCCCATTCACCTCTGTATCCCTGGCATTTTATTTATTTATTTATTTATTTTTTAAAGTTTTTTTTTTTTTGATGTGGACAATTTTCAAAGTCTTTACTGAACTTGTTACAATACTGCTTCTGTTTTATGTTTGGTTCTTTGGCCACGAGCATGTGGGATCTTAGCTCCCCAACCAGGGATTGAACCCGCACCCACTGGAAGGTGAAGTCTTAACCACTGAACTGCCAGGGAAGTCCCATGTATCCCTGCCATTTAGGGCGGGGCTTAGAACACATAGGTACTTGGTAAAGGGTGAATGGATAAATATTGAGTCGTATCCATATCTGTAAATCAGATATTTCTAGATCACCTTATAAATTTTATGCATCTGGTTTCATTGCATTATCATTTTAAAATACATTCTCACTAATAAGCTATTTTTAAATGTCAGTTTAGTTTTACAGTTGCTTTGGCCCAATATTTACCAAAAAAAAAGAAAAAAAGGAAAAGGAAGAGAGAAAGAAAAAGTCCTAGTAAAGATCCACTAGTTATAACACATGGATTCTGGAAGCAGTCACTCAGGGCTAGGCCAGGAGGCCAACTGGCCAGGCTGTGTCTCGGGAAGCTCCCACCATACTCTCCATCTTCACACTGACTAACCAACACTTGCAGGGAATGGATAGTGAGCTTGAAACACTACCTTGCCATTGTCTAGGATATACTTGTCCATGACAGGTGCAGGAGCGGGGTAATAGGACGACGTATTTGCTTCCTCACTGAAAGTGCTCCGTAACTCCGGCTCGGGCTCGAGACATTCTGACTTTACTTTTTCCAAGTCAATGGCGGGACCTAGGCAGTTAAGAAAAGAGATCTGTCTAGAACTCCAAGGAAAAGAAAAGGCAAATATTTTAACTAGGCATCTATCAGCACACAGCGGCACACAAAAAATATGTTGGCTTATTTTTGTCCATTGGACTACACTTAAACCCAAGCTTGAAAATAACATGAGGTATGAATGTCACGGGAAAAGGTGGAAAACTGGAAGACAAGAATGGACGAGAAGCTAATTAAGCATGAATGAGAAGCAGTCTTCTAGGGTGTCACTGTCTGAATGAAAACACAGGGGACTCGACTTCCTGCAGAGGAAAGAGGTCCTGTTAAGACTGGGGTGGAGATCGGGTGGCAAAGACTCCAGTATGCAAATTGTGTATTTGCCAACACCCCATCTCTGCAGCCTATGCGAAGTAGGCCACAGCAGAAGATAGGAAAGCGGTGGGGGGCGGGGAGAAATGCAAAGGCCTCCCCCTCCCACCAAGACCTAGTATCTAGGCAGGAGCATTTCAACCAAGAAATTAAAATACAATACAGATTAAGCCCCTGATTGCCTGAACCAGCAGCTACCCTGATTTTTATTTTAATGCAATGAACACAAATTATGCACGGTTTAAACTGTGAAAGGCAGCTAGATAAATGGTGGTGGTTTCTAAGGGGGATATTTTCTTCTCCATTAGCTTTTAAAAATGATGGACTATTTTTCAAATCGCCTATTGTGTCTTGATTACCAAAGGGCAGAGAAACAGGATGAAAATGTGTAAATAAGGCCAAATGACTAGATTAACTTTTGCAGGAGAGCAACTCCGAAGGCCAATGGAGAGTTTAGCATCCTGGAAATTCTCCCTATGCAAATACTTCAGGGTTTAACGGGAGCAGAAGTTCAGCTACTGCCAAAGCCGGTCCCCAGGGCTGTGCATATAACTTAAGTAACCAATGGGTTTCAGGGTCCAGCCTTCCCTTATCCCTACCCTGTGGGCCACTTGGGACAGAGCTCTTTGTGTACTGAAGCCCTCACCAACAATCTGGCTGCAATTCTATGTTCAATTGCCACGCCCTTGCTTTGGCTGGTGGTCGGGAAGGTATTGGTGATTCTGTTACAAAAACTCCTCATGACAGGGCTTCCCAGAACGAGAATATCATTCCTGAGTTGCTGGCCGCTGCCATCTGCAAGACAGATCTCTGCAGTCTCCAATATTTAAGTTTGAACACACAAAGCTGAACGCAGCATGGCTGGGGAGTAGCACAGCGTTGACAAAAAAGGAGGGCTCATCTTGGGAGACCATCTCCCCATTCTGCGTGACCTACTCAAGAGCTGGGCCTAAGGCTTATTCTTCTTTGTCCCCAGCACCTGGAATGAGGAGGTGCTCTCTGAATGTTTGTTAAATGAATAAAAAAATGACAAGAACGAATGAATAATTCTAAAGTTTCAGAAGCAGATGCCAAACTTTATCTTCTCTCTGTGTGAGATCTCAGTTGCAAACTCAAGTGGAGCATTAGATCAGGGAAGAAGTAATTACTTCAGTTTCCCCAAAAGGGCCTGGCCAAGTTGGCATCTGAGGTCTCTTCCTGCTCTGACATTCAGCAACACAGAAAAAGGAATGGGCTGAGAGGGGGTGGTCCATGCAGCCACTGGAGCACAGGTAATCTTTGGCAAGATAGCCTCCCTCCTCTAGAGCCTCCTTTTCCTTCTATGAGAGGAAGGTGTTGGAGAAGAGATCGAATCCATCTCAGCTCTGACTCTGCCTAGTTCTCTCCCATCCATCTCCACAACAGCTGCTACAGAGATCTACTCACGACTAGGTCCTTCCTGGCTTAGGCTCCCATTCTCCTCAAAATTAAGTTGCACACCATAGATAGCCTCCTGAAGGCCCAGAATAACCAGCCTCCTCTCTACGTCTGACACTCGATTCCTGCTCTCCCCTGACACTGCTCACGCCCCCCAGATGCTGTGTTGTCCCAAGCCTCTGAGCCTTTGGATGTGCTATTGTTTTGGCCTTGAACGCCCCCTCATCTGCCTGCCAAGCCCCTGGTCAGACTCCAGAACAGAGCTTAGGTGTCTCTTTCGTGAGGCCTTGCTCTGATCACTACCAAGTAGGGGGTCTCTAAATTGTAAATACTTCCCGCAAGTTGTACTTGCAATCATCGTCCAATCTGCTGTCCACATCAAACTGTGAAGCTCTTCAAGGGCAAAGTTTCACTCTCTTTGCAATCCTGGCACCTAGGGCTAGGCCTGGCACGTTGCAAGCTCTCAGTAAATTCTTCATAACATGAGAGGGGAGAGAAAGTTGTGGGCAAGAAAGAGGCTTCAGTGGGCTGGAGCAGAGATCCTGAAATAAAGCCCTGCTGCTGAGTGGAGGTGCTTGGGGGCGGTGGTCAGGGTGGGTGGGAGGGAAGCTGTTACCAAATATCTGAAACCTGTTTGCAGCCGTGAAGTAGAAGCGAGGGCTGTGAAATAGAAATTGGAAACATCTAGCCAAGGGGATGGACAGTTCAGATGGCTACAGGGGGACACGTGAGGGACATCAGAAAGAGCAAGGGCTGAGAGCAAAAGGTCACCTCTCGGGCTCCACCCTCCGCTGGTCCCCTCTTCCAAGACTCCGTTCTGAAGTGGCCTAACCAGGTCCTTCGGACGCTCCCCTCCCCCGATGATAATCAGATGCACTCATTTGTTTCTATGCCTGCCCCTCACTAGACCACCGTGAGGCCTGAGGGCGGGCAGAGACTGCGTCCTTTTACCTCAGAGACCAGGGCTCCACCCAATGCCTGGTTCCAATTCAATCCTCGACAGGCAATTTTACACATCAGTAATTACTTAACCCTTCTGACTCTGTTGCCTCACCTGAAAGGAGGGATGACAACAGCGACTTGGCCCGACTGAAGATTAAACGAGTTACATAGGAAATGATTAATCCAGACTCTGGCACGAAGCAGGTGCTCAGTAAACAGTGACTCTCCCCCACTGCCCCTCCCCCACACGAGGGTCATATTGGGTGCTCAGTTAGTCACTGCTAGTCCCTGGGAGCCAGGGCACTGCTGGTTTTCTTTTGCCCCAAGTGCCTAGCACAGGCCCAGCCCAGAGTAGGTGCCTGCACTCCCCAGCACACCCACGCTATGCTCCCCTGTGCTGGTCTCCTCAGGGACCAACGGAGTTTTGTCAAATACTGAGGCTATCGTACTGGGATCTTCTGGCTCTCAAGGAACACTATTTCCTAACATACCCGATCAGCACTGTTTAAAATACCTGGTGGCTGCCAGGGATTTTTTTTTTTTTTAACAACTTTATTGGAGTATAATTGCTTTACAATGGTGTGTTAGTTTCTGCCGTATAACAAAGTGAATCAGCTATACGTATACATATACCCCCATATCCCCTCCCTCTCGCGTCTCCCTCCCCCCCTCCCTATCCCACCCCTCTGCACCGCTCTCCTCAACTGCCTCCTCTGGCATTGTATACAGAAGGTACCTGGTGCCTCAGCAAGGAGGAGAGACCAACCAAAGGCTCATCTTGGAAGGGGTGTGTCAGGAGACCTGGGGGTGGATCCAAGTTGCGTGACCTGAGACACGCCACCTCACCTCTCTGAGCCTCAGCTTTCCTACCTGTAAAATGGGGACTTGCCAATAGCCACCTGATAATGCCTCTGGAGAGACTGGCACTGAGGCAGGCATAGAACAGAGGCTCCGACACAGGCTCAGAAAATGGCAGATGAATGAAGGAATGAATCAATCAGGAAAGCAGGGTGTACAGTATTACAGAATCAGAGAGAAAAGGAACAAAAAGCATGTGGTTTCTTTGGGGAGAGGAGGGAGGGCCTCTAGTGCTTTTAATTTAAAAAGGAGAAAAAACACTTCATTGCAAATTTTAGTAGGCTCCACTATGATGTTGGCAATTTACATCTCATTACAACAAACGCTTCAGATTGCTGTTTTGCTTTTAAAAATTTCTGAGGCATTGTTCTCCTTGAAACATACGTGACCAAATTAGCCACAATAATAAGCACTTGCGCTAAGAGAAGGCATTGCACGATCTGGTGCAGATATTTTAAGTAACAAAGGAACTTTTTTCACTTGTGGGAAGAGTAGGAATCAAAAAAAAAAAAAAAAAAAAAGCCTTTTGATCCACTTCAGGTTTATTTTGGAGAAAATATACCTTCCATGGAGAGAAACCTCTCAGCTGGGTAAAGAAAGCTTTTGAAGGAGTATAAAAGATAGTGCTTGTCTTTTCATTCAGTCATTCATGAGCCCATTCATCACACAATCCCTGACTGCAGACCAAGATGGAGCCCTGGAAGAGGCACTGGGGACCCAGAGACAAATACAGCACGTCCCAATTCTGGACAAGTTGAGAATGTAACACGTAAAACTCTTATTACACAGCATACAAACAGCTGTGAGTTGATGAACAAATACTGGGTTTAGTGCTAGAAAACCTGGTGTGAATCCTGGTTCTATGATTTCCTCTACTTCTTTAAGCCCCAGAGGCCTCTCCCGTGAAATGGGAGTCGTGGCACACAGTAAGGGGCTTGGTAAACGTTTACTGGCACAACAAATAAATAAAATTACACCATTCTCTGTTCTTGTCTACCTTCAACTGGACTAACGCTATTCTTCCTGAAAACCTGTCTAAAAAGTTAATGCTTATGTTACTTCCAGGAGGCTTAAAAATCGCCTATATCTTCAAAATATATGTTTGGACACTAAGTACCATTTCTGATTTCGGCTGAAACAAAAGAGGCTAATAATATTAGATTTTTTCTGAAAAAGTATTAAAGCCTTCCATTCATTTCTGCAAGTAAATAGGAAGTTTCTCTGCTATAGGTATAGTTCTAGTTTCTTCCTAAATGCAAAATGAATCAAGTCAAAATACTTAAAGCATACCCCTACCGTAGCACAGAGGCACACTGGGTTTGGCAAAAAAAAGATGATTACACTTGTTGAAAAGGACCTGAGCATGGGAACAGCTAGTAGCAAAGAAGGAGGTAGTACACAAAGGCCTTGGAAAGAGACAGCGGCAGGTGGATCCCCCTCTGTGGGCCCCCGCATCCCCTCTCAAAAGGCATCGGCCACTCTCATCTGCGGCCGTAGCTACGCATCTGTTTCTTAGCCCCGTTGTGCTTCCAGTGAGGGCTGGGACAAATGGGTCTCATTCCTTCAGTGAGAATCTACTAGGCACCTACTAAGTGCCAGGCCTGGGTTAGGCGGCTTTGAGTGATGTGCAGTCCGGTAGTGGAAAGAGATAGGCAACAGATCATTACCATCCTGACAAGGGTAAGGATAAAGACTTGGGAACAGAAGCAAAGGACAGGGTGCTACACCTGGAGGAGACTAGGAAGCCTTCAGCAGGACGGTCACCAGCTTCTGTGCTGGGGCCTGGAACGGGTTGGGAGGGCTGGGGTGGGGTAGTTATCTTCATATGGGAAGGCAAGCGGCACATAATGGAGGCTCACTGACCGACCAGGAAGTGGGCAGCATGATGACTTGCACAGGTTTGGGGAGGGAGAGGTCCCCACTGGCTCTGGGATCGTGGAAGGCTTTAGGGAAGAGGTGAGCTCCGACTGGAGCCTGATGGGTGATAAGGTCTAGGGAAGGTGGAAGGCTGGTCAGGCAGGGGGATGGCATCCCCATCAGCAACAGCTCCTCAGGTCCTTCCCCCATCCCTCCCCATCTTCTGAGGGCCCTTTGTGCATGAAGGCTGGGGTGGGCTTTGCTGGGCAAAGGCAGGAGAGGCTGTTCTAGCCTGAGGAACTGGGTCGGACAAAACCCCTGCAGCTCATGTGGATGCCCTCACAGTGGGGCGGGTCCCTCGGGGAGTCAGAACCGCAGAGCGGAGGTGGAATGGACCTAGAGAGCCCCCTCTCCATGGGGTAGAAGCCCAAGAAAACTGGGGTGGCAGGAGCTGGCCCAAATCCCTAGTCGTGGGGGTCAAGGTATTTTCCCCACTGTGAGGAACTGTAGATGCCCATTTCAAAGGATATATTTGCTTCTCCCTGAAAAGGAAAGGTGACCAACACTCGCTGAACATCTTCTTTGTTAGTACCTTACATTGAAATACCTATCGTTTAAAGCTTTTAATCTTGACACCCCAGTGTCAAGTTACTATTTGTTTACCATCTTCCTGGTTAGGACGGAAACTCTGAGGACAGCTACCGTCCTGGTCACGGCTATATCCCCAGCACCCAGCACGATGTCCCTGGCCCACAGCGAACACTCATTAAACACGTGTTGAATGAAACAGGTTAATCCTCATGGCAGTCTTGCAAAATCTCTCTTATTATCTTTGTAGAGGCTCAGAGAGGTAAAGTAACTTGCTGAAAGTCAAACAATTCTGGGTTGCTAGACTCCCAAAGGCTTGCTCTCTCCCTACACCTCTTCGGCTGACTGCAGTTTTCGGACTGCACGGGCTTCTCACGTAATGCCCACTCTGTGGGACACCCTCAGCTCATCTCTGACCTTCTCTCACCTTCCTAGGGTGTCTGTGAAGAGCCACAATCATGCAGGGGGGCAGCTGGGAGGAGAGGGTATCACCAGGATTCATCTCGCCTCTAGGAGCTCTGAGCCTACCCCCTGCCAGCTGCTGGCCAAAGCTGGGCTGGTTCTTCATCCACGGTTCTTCCACCTTCCTCCCCGCCCAACTGTCTGGACCCAGGAAGCATCCAAATGGCAAGGATATGCGGAACATCACGGGCCTGCGCTGCCAGACAGGCACTGTGTGCATATGACATGGCCTTTGGTTCTGGACCAGAACTGGCTGGGTGGGAAGACTGAGGGGTTGTGGTGGGAATAAGTCGGGCAGGCGGCGTAAGGGCCGCCCTCAGAAGCCTGCAGGGCTGCCATGGGCACAGTGAGCACCTGCGGGCAGGAGTTACGGGGGGGCAGAGTTTCACCACACGGCTGACATCTCCCAAGCAAGTCAATCCATGGCTTTGGCTTTGCTGGCTCTTGCCTTCAGGCCATGAGCCCTTCGAGAGCAGGAACGATTTGATCTGCTTGGTTCAGAGGAAGAGGGTGACTCCGAGGTTGAGGGACTGCACCCCAGGCCACTCCAGTGGGGAGGAGCCCCTGTGCGCCACGGGGCAGTTTCCAGGTGCTCTCACCCACTTCTGCAGCCTTGTCTGTCCCTCCTACCTACTTCTCCTCTGCGCAGTCCAGTCAGAAACCACTTGTGGTTCCTGGATGAGCCAGCCTCTCTCATAACTCCATCAGGCTCTCCTGTCATCTGGACACGTTCACTTCCTCTCTCTGAGCCCGCATCCTCATCTGATGATCCTATCTACTGCTGAGGTTGTTTTCTGTGTGGAAAGCACCTAACGGCAGGCTCCAAGCAGGTGTTCAGAGGGGCCAGCCACTGCCCTTAATAAGGAGCCCTTCCCCATCTCTCCCACCTCCACCTGCTCTGACTGGCAAAGCCAGCGGAAAACAAGCCTGCCACACAGCCACACCGAAGCCCATGACCAAAAAGGCAAATCCCTGTTTCAAGTGGGAAGCACAGTCCTGTTCTGGCAATGAAGAGAAGCCCAGTGACTCCTGCATGTCCCGGCTCCCCAGGCAGGAACAAAGGGACAGCCTGGAGTTGTCCCTCAGCCCCCTCCCCATTGCCCCAGAGAAATGAACGCTAGGGAAAAAGAGGAAGGAGGGTCCTGGACTGTCCTGCCACTCTGAAATCAGCTCTTAGAACAATCTAGGATGAACTGTGGCTCATGTGTTGATTCGGTCAAGAGTGCAGAAAGTCCTTCAAAGTGGGAGATGGCCAATACCTTTAAGAGAAGCAATTCCAGTTCTCACTGCTAGACCTTTTCCTGCCACCTGGGGTTAGGAGGCCCTGGGCATAGAGGTTTGGGCCCTACTCCATCAGTAAGTGCGGCAGTGGCAGGCTGTGGACCTCCTGGGTCACAGGGATACCACTCATCTTCTTAGCCCTCTCTCAAAGCCCAACTTTTGTGAGCACTCCTGTGTATTGGTGAGAGTGAACTGAAGGCTGGAGGAGGTGGAAAAGAGCTCTGAGTGGAACAGGCCCCAGGAGGAGAGCCGTGACAAAGAGAATATTGAGCCATAAACAGTGATGTCTGAAGAATCAAGGGGGTCAAAAGGAGTGCTTGAGGACTGGAGATAGGAAGACTGGAATTCTGCCCAGGAAAAGAGGGAGAGTTCAGTAAACCACAGACCAGTGAGCTTGAAATCAAGTCCAGGCGTACCTATAAAATAGATGATTCAAATATGATTTCTGAGGACTTACAAGGGAAAGTAGCAATCTCCAGGAGACAGGAGGGGTTGACCAAAGATTAAGATACGCCAAGACAACCACATCCGTGCTCTGCTGTAGGACAATGATTGCCTATGGCGTGCCAAGCACCATATACACATTATCTCATGCGAATCCTCAAATGACCCTGCATCATTAATGCTGGACCCACTGAGCACTTACTATGTGCCAGCCCCTGGGCGGAAGTCTTTTCATGCATTTGCTCATTTAATTCTCTTAAGAATCATAAAGGTTGGTACTGGCATTGACCTTGCTTTTTGGATGAGGAAACTACGGCCCAGGAAGTTTTAAGTAACTTGCCCAAGGTAACAAAATCAGACTACGGAAAAGCCAGGGTTCAAAACTCCAGTATTTCTGGCCTCAGGGCCCATGCAGGCTCTTAGTCACTGACCATGCTCTCCGGGCCTGTATGTGGTAGGCATTAAGATATTCATTTTACAGAGGATAAAACAGAGGCTGAGAAGGGTTAAGTCATTTTGCTTGAAGCTGCGCAGTTAAAGGATTAGAGCCGAGATTCAAATCCAAGTAGTATCTGCTGCCAGAGCCCGCGGTGCCTCCAGTACAGGGGGAGCCGGCAGGAGGCACTGGCTGACGTCAGCTGCCTTTTCAAAGGCACTGTCAGAGACCCGTGCTCAGAGTCCAGCTCAGGCCGCGCAGGATCTTCAAGATCAAAGCTGGTATTTTAACGGACCTTGGACGGAGCACAAGGCACGAGCCCAGAGGGGAACAGAGGTGACAGAAACCCAGCTCTAAAGAGGCAGGACAGATCTGCGGGCCACAGTGGCTTTCTCCTTCAAAAGTTTCAACTAGCTTGTGATCTGGCCGACAGGGACATACGTTATCTCTTCTTTTTGCCTTCTCCTCTCTCAGATGGAGATAATAATCCTTACCTGGCCTTGCAATAAGGCTATCGGAATAGTCCAATGAGATAAAAATGTCAAGGTCTTTGAAGCCCGTGAAGTGTCTTGTACATGTGAATTACTGATATTCTCCTTCTTATCTATGCCTCTTCTGGTCAGAGCTCCTCGTCTCCACCTACATTCCCTACAAAGCACACACAGAATGCAAAGCCATCACAGGCCTCCCCCTGCAGCTACAGCATTGGCTCTGTTCTGTCCGGTGTACAGGGCTGTGCCCCGCCTCGGGCTGTGTGTGCAACTTGAAAGCAGGGATTCCGTCTCCTCCTCTGTGTCACTCACAGAGCCCTTTCCAGCCTCAGTTGAACTAATGTTACCTGAATCACACCGGAACGATTTTAACTATCTAAGAGGTACTTAGAATGCTAAAAGCTGAGGGTGACGTCTAAGCCTCGGTCTTTGACCTCTAAGAGCAAGGAATCTGGCTGAGGGGAAACCAAGACAGACGCTAGAGTTTACTCCTTCTCATATACCAGAGCCTTGCGACTAACTGGCTTTCACTGTTCTGCTACCCCTCACCCCCTTGGAATTCTCTGAGACTGCCAAGCCCCGGTTTAATAAACACCACTCTCACTCTAGGCTCGTGAATGTTTTAGAAAGGGACTTTCTATCAACATATTTCCAGCACCTAACACAGTCCTGGCACAATGGGTGCCCTTAATAAATGATGAATGAATGAAAGAATAAATGAATGCACATACACACAAATAAATCTGCACTTTATAAAGTAGAAAATCTTCATGCTTTTTGTGTCCTCAGCACTTATCTCTTTGGGAGAAGGCAAACAGGAAAGGGCAGGAAAGGAGAGAGAGACTGGTGTTTATTGAACACTTACAATATGCTGGTCACAGGGCTTTATTCTTTACATATGCTTCTTCCTTTAATTTTGACACCACGACAAGAGGCTCCCAGCGAAGGGACTCTCTGGGTTAGAGAGCGAGGTTCCTTCCCATCAGAGAGGGCGGACTCCCATGCTAAGATCATACAGAAGGAAAGTTCTACTTTACAGAGAGATGTCCTTTGGGAGGATTAGGCTGGGGGGGTCACCCCCACGTCAGTGACAGTGAAGTCCAAGGGCTAAAGAAGGGCATGTGGGCAAGGGCCCAGAGAGAGGCTCCCAGGACCAGCTGTCAGGAGACCCCTGGGAATAGGCTTGAGGCACTTTCTGGGCTTGTTTCCTCCTCAGCAACGTGAGGGCAACACCCTATATCCTGTCTAAGCCCGTTCACAACTCCAAGTTCTAGAGAATTTTTTCTGTTAAATCCATCTTGTGTTTATTCGTGGAATGAATGAAAGAATGAACACTCAAATGAAGAGGTGAGTCAGCCAGCGAAGTCTCTCCAACAGCTTCTTACACCATCTTGCTGCTGCTCCCGCCCTTCTGCCCCTACCCTCCACCGGCTGCACCATCACAACTCCTCCTGCCAGAGGACGCGCTCGCCACTCCGAGGTGCCCCTCGGGCTCAAGAGCTCAGGCTCTGGCTCTCTGCCCTCTCCCATCTACAGACTGTAGGATCCCAATGCCTGGGGAAGTCAGCAATGATTCTTTTTAAAACTGAGCATCCCTGACCTGTGGATGGTCCAGCACCCAAGATGGACAAAGATCCTTGAGATGGGGCGCCTGGCAAGGTGGAAGGGAGAAAATACACAAGGGGAGGCCTCCAAGAGCAATGCTTGAGCTGGGCGCAGGGGGCGGGCAAGGATGGTGCAGCCCAGGCCACCCATCAACCCCAGGCTGGAATGTGCTGCTGAGAAGCAAAGAGGGTCTTTCAGTCCCTTTCTGGCTCTTCTCTGCCTTGTTATAGGTTTCTTGGGGGTGTGTACAATGCAGGAGCCGTTACAGCAGGGGGTGTTTTCCCAGACTCAATCAGAGAGCCTTCCACCTTCAAATGTTAGCCCCTTCCCCAAAATTCGGTACACTGCATTTCAATCACATGCTCACGTGTTTACCTCCATCACTATGCCCTCCCCAGCTTCCAACGTCTTAGTCTTCTTTGTATCTCCCCAAGTTCCTAAGCCCAGAAAGCACGTGGTCAATGTGAGCTGACTGACTGAATGAACAAATACATATGTAACTCCTCTGCTCTTCTATGATAGAAGACCTTGAGAGGCAGAGAAGTTGGTTAACCTACTCAAGGTCACACAGCCAATTACTGGTTAGGAGAGTCAAGAGTTAAAAACCAAATCAGTCTCTGTCTTAGCCCCTCCACGAAATGGTATGAAAAAGGAGCTAACGGTAATTCAGCATCAACAGAATGCCAGACAGTATGCTGTGTATCCCTGTGCTGTGAGACGGGCATTATTATTTCCATGTTACGGATGAGAACACCAAGTCTCAGAGAGGTACCCTCTACCTAGATTGCTCCTTGCTCTTCCCACCCACTCACTCCTGCCTGGATAACAAAAATGCATCCTTCAGGCTCCAGCTTAGAAGTCGCTTCCTTCAGGAAGCCTTTCTTCCCCGATCCCCCAGATTCGATGGATGCCGCTCCTCTGCTGTCCCACAGCAGAGCTTCTAGCCCTGTGCTGGCACTGTGTCAGTGGCTGTCTCCCGTATCAAGCTTTGAGCTCCTCAAGGGGAGTGGGCAAGGGCGGTATCCTGAATGTACTGCACTTTAACCACTAGGCAAAATGCCTGGCGCACAGCAGAGACCAGTAAATATTTGTGGAAGAAAGGAGGGAGGAGGGAAGAACGCAAGGAAAGAAGGCTCCCAAAGCCACAGCGTTGGGAAGTGGGGAAGTTGGGTTTAAATCCAGCCCTATCTGGTTGCCAAGACTGGACTAGAACAGACTAGACTACATCCATGAAAACATGCAAGCCCCCCTTAGAGCAGGAGCCTTTTACTACACTCTTGTGGATTTGTCTTAGAACGTGGCACATTATCATTTTCTGATTAACAAGGGCTCATCGATGGACTTTAAGCTTTCACAGGTCACGGAGAACAGGTGTGATTTTCTGGGACACCCATGGTCCCTGGAGCAGAAGGCACTGCACATAGTGGGTGCTTTACGCATACTTGTGTCTTGAGCTGATTTACAGTCAGTCCATCCCACTGTGATGACGACAGTGACTCAGATCAGAGAAGAGCCAGCCACTGGCCCTCAAGACGACATTCAAGGCCTGTGGGGTGGGAGTGCCTGGGATGATCAAGACACTGAAACTGTGGTCGGGGCCAAGTTTGTCTAAGTGTTTTAAGACTAAAGAGGAACATGCTGACACAAAAGGCAGTGTCTTACTGCCCCAGAGGGCTAGGAGTGGCTTCTGGAGTTTAAACTCAGGTCATCATCATACAGAACAGGCAGTTTCCCTGGGAGCTGAAATAATGACGTGGAGAGTTTTTGTTGTTAGTATGCTTTGTTCCCCTCCCACCCTCCACCCCAAAGAAGTTTACAGAAGGCGTAGCATACAGAGTGCAAGGAAAATAAAAATTATTCATCCGAAGACCAGGAAAACACTTTTTCTCTCTGAAAACCTCAGTTCTCTCCCACCTCCCACCCCGACTCCAAGATCAATACAGTTTTCACACTTTTTTATAGTTAGGGTTTCTCTTTGAGATTTTATTTTGATAAAAAAATTTTAATAAGTTTTTACGTCGCACACCGCATGTGACCTCTGGTGTCACTGTGCGCCTCTAGGGGCTATGATTTGGCAGAACGGCCAAGGCGGAGTCAGGGGGTGGGGGCATGACTAGCCTAGGAGTTGGGGATACGGTTCGAGGTGAGCTCTGCCTCTGCCTCCCCAGGTGACTCTGCCTAAGTCCCAACCTCAGCTTCCTTCTCTGCGACAAGGGCATGAAAAGGCCTCTTGACCGACTCCCTAGGCCACCCTGAAGATCTACTGAGGCACTGCCTTGGGGACATACTCTAGGTAGTAAAAGGCACCTGTAAATCTAAGTAAGGTAGCACTTCTATCTGAACATCAAAGAGAAATGAGGCTTTACATGTCAACCTGTTATCTAGATAACACAAGCCTCCCTTCTTGAGTATGAAAGTGCATTTGATTTAAACTTCGGGGATGGCACTTGTGTCTCTAGACTAGGCTCTTCCCTTTTTGAAGCCAAGAACACTGATGCAGGCTTATTAATGACTGTCCGCAGGGCACGTGGAGGCTATGAACTTGGGTTATACTGATTTGCTCAATACTGACTGGCCTCTAGTTTGTACAGTCCTGGATTCTTGTGTTCTGAAAGAGCATTTCTGTCTTTTCCTCTCAGGTAAGGAGTCATTTCTCCCTGCTGGCAAAGCTGCTCCCTTTCAGATTTCCCTTGACTCCTGCTTCTAAACCACGTCAGATGTGAATATCTAAAAACCTAGTTTGTTAAATTCAGTTGCAATATAAGAGCCTATCAAGTTCTTCTATGAGCAAACCTGAGGAGTTTTATACATCTTTACATTAATCTAAGGTCGTGTGCCTCCCTGCTCAAAACCTTTTCAATTTTTCTCATTCCTACCAAAACAAGTCCAGACACCCCAGGCTGGTATAGTTTTCAAGGCCTTCAATCGCCTGTTCTTAAACTACAGTTGCAATCTCTCTTCTCAACACCCCAGTGAGACTGCTGCCCTCTGCTTCCTCTTGTGCCTTGAAAGCCCGCCCACCCTTCAAGGCCCACCTCCTTCCCGAAGTCTCCCTCAGTTACAAATAGCCTCACTCCATCCTTTGAACTCTCCTGTCATCTTATCCACGTCTCTCCTGCGGCACTGATCACTTTCTGACTTAAAAGTAGTACATTTGCCGGGATGCTGTCTAGCTCTCTTTACTATCCTGAAACCCCCTTGAAGAGGTTTCCTATTACCCCTGGTCCTGCCTCTTGTCACATGGATGCATAAACGAGTGGTGGCAAATACGCTGCCAGCTCTCGTTCTCTGAGCCCCATTTCTTGACGTTGCCCGCTGTGCTCTGGAGAGCTAAGGCTGCCGCACGCCGAAGCTCCTGTCAGAATGGCTCCGAGAGGGGAGTGGCTCTCCCTTGGGGTAACTCTGCCCTTCCCTCGCCTCAGGGAAGCTCGGCCTGCCTGTCCCCGGTGCCCTCCCGGAAGGGGGGCGGCACACGCCATGCCCCCGCGGGGAGTGGCAGGCGGCCCGTGGCGGGAGCACTCACCGCTGCCCAGCCTCAGGAGCAGCACGTCCTGCAGCCTCCGGTTGAGGTCGCGGAGCTCCTTCATCTCGGACACCAACGCCCCGTACTCCTTGAGCTTCTTAGCCTGCTGAACCAGCTGCCTGCGAGTCCGCTCCAGCTCCTGCTGGAGGTGGCGCATCTCGTCCTGCTGCTGCTGGTAGTTGCGCAGCAGCTCCTCATACAGAGCCCGGGGCACACCGGCGTCCTCCAGACTGTCCATGTCCTCTGGGCCTGGTGAGGCCTCCACGAAGACCTCTTCCGGACATGTGCTGTGGCCCAGGCTCAGGCCGTTCTGCTTCTCCAGCCGGGCCACCACTGCCTCGATGCTCTTGTGCGCCGTTTCACTCGGCTTCCGCCCCTCGGGTCTCTGTGTAGGACAACGAGAATCAGTTCAGGCAAGGGCAGCTGGGACTTTCTTGGGCTGCGGCTCAATATTTCCCCAGACAATCCTAGAATCACAGAACCACAGAACATCAGTGCTTGGAGAAACTTGTGCAGACACGTAGTCAAAGCCCTTCACTTTACAAAGGGGGAAACAGAGGTCCAGAGTGGGGAAGGGTCTCGCCCCAAGTCACAGTTAGTGGCAGAAGCAGGACTCTGGTTTCCCAGGCCAGCACTTCTTCCGTTCCATCACTCTGCCTCTTGGGTGCATGTTATAATATCCTGACTGCCCTCCCCAACTCCCCAGGCTCCCACCCTACCCACAGGGCCCAGGCAGTGATCTGCTCACAGGGAGTATTCAGTGTGTATTTGTGGAGAATCAGTAACAAATCAGGCCAGGCCTAGCCATCCCGGGGGAGCCATCACTCAAACCTCCCCCTCCCCCCTGCTCCCCCCCACACAGAAAAGGGCATTCCACCAAGTAAACTTTTCCTCAGGAACGCTGTAGTTGGGAAGGGTGCTAAGGACTCGAATCTAGGGCAGGAATCATGTCTTACTTTCTGTTCCTCCACTGCCTACTCAGAACTGGCACTTGGCAGGGGCTGGATAAATGTTTACGTAAGAAAGGTTCAAAGAACGCTAGCACTGGAAGGTTCTTTCTGGTTAAATCCCTCATTTTACAGGTGAGGAAACTGAGGCTCAGAGAGGGGAAGGACTACACTCAGGGTCACACGGGGAGCTACGGAGAGAGTCAGACCCGGAACCTGAAGCCCGACTTAGAGCACTAGGCTCCTTCCCCCACCTGTGTTAGCCTCTCCTTGGACTCTGGCCAGGTTGAAGCTCAGCAAGAAGTGGATACAGAGAGGACAGTTTAGTGAGAAGACAATTATCTAGGACTACCCAGGAGCTGGGGTTTCAGCTGCCTGAGGCCAATTCCAGCTCAAGTGGACAGAGCTCCCACTGAGGGGAAGTGGGAGTTAGAGGACCAGTGCAGGAGGGCTGTAGGAGCTCTCCTGACGGGGGCACTTGTGGGAGATGCAGACAGCTGGAGATACCAGATTCCAGACAACTTAACTGTGTCCGGTCAAGCCTGCCTTAACCTCTCAATGAGTTCCTGAAAATTTTGGAAAAAAACAAAAAAAACATGACTCTGAGATTAGGTTACATGACAAAATCCTATCCTGTCATTTATCCACTGGGATAAAGTGCTGCTGGTAGTCTAGATGAGTTTATTCATTAAAATTATAATGATCACTTTGGATACCCGTCTGCATCACTACACTGTGAGCCCACTAAGGGCAGTGACCATGTCTGTCTAATCTCTATGACCCCAGGAACCAGCAAGGGGCCAAGGCCCATAGCACGGGTGCAATGAATGCATGAACTAAACTCAACTGCATCTTCTGGACTATGCTTTGGGGATGTCCTTGGCCTGTGTCCAAAAGCAGACTGCAGTCAGTGCAGAAGGCATCCCTCTTCCTCCTCCCTTCCTCCAGGGCACCCATCGTACAGAAAAAAACATCTGGCTTATCGAACAAGATATTCAGCAGGCTTACAAGCAAAGGCTGGAGGAGAGCAACTAGGGCGCACACCAAAGGAAATGCAACCTCACGCACAAGTTTTCTTCCAACCCAAGGTCACATTAAGCCTTTTGTCTGAACCTGGCGCACCCCACCTCCTCGTGAGTCCACCCTTAGCTGTTTGGGGCAGCCTGATAGTGACTGGCTCTGAACTGCTGCCCAAGAGCAGCCATGTTCCTGGAGCCTAGCAGTGACCTCTCCGGAGCTGGAGGCCAGACGGAAATGCACCACTCCCAACCCTTAGCAGCGATGACACTGCACAGATGGTACGAACAGGACAGCGCTCCCTGGAAAGTCAGCCAGCAGAGCAAACTCACGCTAGCCGTCCCGAGCCTCTCCCAACGTGAGAAAGTCATGGCCTGTGACACCAGGGGGCATTTACATGGGCAGAGTAGGCCAGACTGGAATTCTTTAGCTATAAGAAATCTGAAACTGCTGCCCCGTACTTCCAAAGAAGAGGAAAGATTTTGTTACCTTGATGTGTCTAAGCTGTAAATCTTCTTCCCCGTAATCTTTAACTTCCCCATCTTCTTCTACATGATTGAGAGAAAGTTTGGGGATTTTTATTTTCTTCTGCATCACACTGTTTTCAAGGTCAGATTTGTCTTCTAAAATGCATAGCAAGAGAATAAGGTTCATTATGAGTCAAAATGCTCAAAATGCCCATAACCTCAAATACTAGAGAATGTCTGAGGCCAGACCAGTTAAAAAGGAAAAGCAAACAAACCCAAGACATGTTTGTTCCCTTCTACATGCAGGGCTCCTAGTAGCAGCAGTGCAGATCAAACTCTAGGATCAAGGGTATATGCTAAAGGCACCACCGTACAAAGCGTTGAAATAGCGCCCAGTGAATTTGCTGAGGGGTTTCCCTAAGTATATCTTCAAGGGTGGCCTTTTATGGAATTCTAGAATCTTGGAACTGGAATGGCCCTTAAATTGCTATCTGGTTTTAACTTAACTAGCACATGAATCCCTCAACAACCGAGATATTTCTAAGCAAATGATCTCCCAGGAAAACCTGGGGGGTTTCTGCCCGCTCAGGTACTGATGAGCATGAAGGGATGATAGCTCTTACGGAGATAAAGCCTGAACTGGAGCTGAGGTACAGCCTTCCCACAGCCCAGACACAAGACAGGCTGAGTTAAGACAGATACAGGAAGAGTAACTAGCAACATTTACTGGTATCAGATAATGAAATGACAGAGTTTGGGGGGCCTCAGTGACCAAGTGGCCCAACTCTCTCTCATCTTACAGGTGAGGATGGAAGGCGCATGCCCAGGGTGTGAGTCTGAGGAAGAGGCAGGAGTGGGAAACAGGCCTCTGGCATCTCAACCACTGCTTACGTGTGATAACAACACACACTGACGTGCATTACAAACTACAAAAGTGCTACACAAATACAAAGGGATACTACTTCTCCTCACTTTCTTATTCTTTAAACTCAACTTCAGATAATCTGAAAGAGAATTATTTTTCTCTTGCACAGATTTCAAACTTTACTTCCCAGATCTGTCTCTCACCGTAGATGTCAACAGTAAAAATTCAAAGAGGACAGTTCCAGAGGTAGAAACTCAAACATGCTCTGGAACTGGCCCTTGTGGTAAATACTTTGAGGTCCTGTTTTCTGGGCCTGAACTGGGACTCTGGGAATTACTATTTCTTACTCCTCAAAGGTTCCCACTGCTGCTATATCTTAAATGTAGTTTGTAGCATGTTGCCCAATGCTGGATGTAGCACGTGGCCAGGGAGTGGTTAAGTTCTGTCTCTTAGGGTCTTTATGTGTGAGTGTGTGTGCACATGTATGTGTGTGTGTTGAACATGCTCTTACACTTCCCCCAGTCCAGGCTTCTCTCCTCACAACTTGTTAGCAAAGTTGAAAAGGAAGCCTGTGAGCACCTAACTATTCCAGAATGCAGTCAAATGCCAAATCTTCCTGAATGTATCTTAGGAATGGAGCCCCAGCTGGTCAAGGGTGGGACTGCAGTATCAGAGAGGCCTCAGTGTGAAGCTCAGCTCTCCCGAAACAGGGCGCGAGGAGGGAGCAACAAGGTCTTGATCGCATGACCTCAGGTGTCTCCTCTATAAAGAAGCGTGGGGACGACAGCAACAATGCTTCACACACTTGACCACACAGCATGGCTGGTACACACTAGGCACTCAATGAACAGGATGTAAAAGCTGGTATTATCAACAGGCTCAGAATCGTTTTATTTCCCTAAGCATAAGGTGGATAAAGATACAATTAAAATACAAAAACAAAGGAATGACTTAAGAAGGGTATCTAGTGTAAGGGAAATGCCCCCAAAAAGAAGAGGCCGTCTTGTTAACAACCCCTCCTGATCAGAGACGAAAATGCCCTTTCCCACTAGTGGAGCAGCAATCCTAGGCTTCTAGCTTCACAAAAAGGCCAGTTCTTGTTCTTGTTCTCTTTGTCCCTATAAAATACACCCAATGGGTTAGGCAAGAACAGCAGCAGGGACCGTGGTCTTTCTAAAAGAGCAGTAGCTCACCTCCTATAAATCACTGTCCATTCCTTCTAAGTCAAAAAGCTGCTAAAATATAAAACCTAAAGAAGGTGCTCCAAATAAATTATCCTGAAATGGGATGGGTGGGTGTGTTCACATGTGAAAAAAGAGGGAGAGAAACTCAAAGGGATATAGAGGATGAGAGGGCGGTGTTAGAACTTCTGAATGTGTTGAGGCAAAGCTCCTGGGTCAGCCTTCAGTTTGACAAGGTCAAGGGCAAAAATCTGAGATGTAGCCACCAAACTAGAAATGACAAGCTATGCTCTGCCTCCCTGAGGTGAAGCTCTGTAGCTGAGAATCATGCCGGTACGGAGAGAAGCAGTCATTCAGGCTCACAAAACTGGGCAATATTTCAACTGGGAGCAATCCTCAGACCATTTCATTTAACCCTTTCAAAATGGAGATGAGGTTCCAAATGGTAAATCCTTGCATCCGTCTACTCGGCAGTCAGGCCCAGGGATACAGGGGGAGCAAGACAGGCAGGGTTCCCATTCTGGTGAGCACATCATTGTGCAAGGTCACAGAAGTTAGTGCCATAACATGAACAGCATGGGAACTCAGACTGTGCAACCAGAGTTCAGAGCTTTTCCTCCTATGCCTCCGCTTAACATTTACTGAGAATTCACACTTGCAGGATCTGGCTGGGGCCCTGGGGCACTGAGAATGAACACCTGCTTAGGGGACACAAGATAAAAACCCACGAAAAAGAAAAGCCCTCAAATAAGATTGAGATAAGATCTCAAATACTGAATGTGAATAAGGGGAAAGTAACTGCTTTAGGATCTTGGGGGCAAGGGAGATCACCTTGGTCAGTGTAACCATGGCAGGCATTTGAGAGGAAGGGCCCTTTGAACTAGACCCCTTACTTACCGGGTGGTCTTGAGTAACTTAATTTACTTCTCTGATCCTGTTTCCTAATCTGTGACTTGAAGTAAATAATTCCTACTCACATTGCCAGGATGCCGTGAAGATGATCAATTCTGTGTGTTAAGAACTTGAGTGGAGTGAATAGCACTTGGACCGTCAGTGTACATAAAAGGACAGCCATTTACTGACGGCAAGAAGAGGGATAAAGGACAGAAACCAAAAAAGAAAGATTGCAAAAACATTTAGACCGGAATGGTTACAAAAGATGGTTCAGTTATAGGCAGGAAGAAAAGGTGAGAAAGAAAGTTAAGGTGGCTGGGGCTTGGAGAATAACTGGCCTTGAACGCTAAGGTAAGAAGAGCTGAGGTTCAGCCTGCAGGTGTAGAAAAGTCAGACAGTCTGGATTCCAAGTCCAGTTCTGCTATGTGGTAGGTGTGAGAAGTCAGGCAAGCTGCTGTGTCAATGAGCATCACGGATCTCTTTCCGTAGGAAGGGAGACAGAATATTGACCTCAAGTGGGATCAAATCAGCTGAGTATATGTGCCTTGAAGGCAACAAGAGTGGTACTTACAGCAGATGACAAAGCTCAGCAGAGCCTGCGGCTGGCCCTGGGCTGCTGCGGGCTTGCCCTGGAGGTGGAGACCTACTCAGCCACCTGGCTTGAGAGAGCCTTACTCCCCATAGGATGACAGGAGCCCAACTCCCACCGGCTATACCCAAAGCTCCACGCCCCCTCCATCTAACTGGAATGCCCCCTCCTTTCCTTTCTGTTAGACAAACTCCACCTAACCTCCACTCAGCTCCTCTTTCCTCCTCTAAGGTCCCATTACACCTTATACATACCTTCTCTGTAGCCTATTTTCTTACTATGTTGCAATCACCTGTTCTGAGGTCTGCCTTTCCCACGGGAGTGTGGGTAACCACAGGGCAGGGCCCATATCACAGGCTTGGCCATACAGTATAGAGGCTCATCAAAAAAAATGTTTAGTGAAAGAATAATAAAAAGAGGCTATACCAGTAAGCATATGAAAAGATGCTCAAAATCATCAGTGATTAGGGAAATGTAAATCAAAAATAATACTATCAGATATACTTCATACTCACTAGGATGGCTACAATCAAAAAAAGAAAAGAACAGAGAATAAACATAACAAGTGTTGGGAGGATATGGAGAAACTGGAACCCTCATACATTCCCGGTAGGAATGTAAAATGGTGCAGCCACTATGGAAAACAGCTTGGCAGTTCCTCAAAAGGTTAAACAGAATAACCATACGATCCAGCAGTTCCACTCTTAGGTATGTACTCAACAGAAATGAAAACATGTCCACCAAAAACTTGTGCACAAATATTCATAGCAACATTATTCACAATAGTCAAAAGGTGGAAACAAGCCAACTGTCCATCAACTGATGAATGGATAAGCAAAATGTGGTATATCCATGCAACGGAGTATTATTCAGCCGTTAAAAGAAATAAAGTATTGATACTTGCTACAACATGGATGAATCTTGAAAGCATTATGCCAAGTGAAAGAAGCCTGACAAAAAGGCCACATAATATATGATTCCATTTATATGAAATGTCCAGAATAGGTATATCCACAGAGATAGAAAGTAGATTAATGTTTTCCAGGGACACAGGGGAAAGGGGCAATGAGAAGTGACCACTTAATGGGTAACAGGGATTTCTTTTTGTGTGATGAAAATTTTCTGGAATTAGATAGTGATGATGTTTGTAGAACACTGAATTGTACACACTCTAAAATGGCTAACATGGTGAATTTTGTCTTATGTGAATTACACTTCAATTAAAAAATAGGCTACCACTTTTAGAATGTCTATTAGCGACCAGATGCCACTATACGGCTCTTCACATATATCACTGTACTTCCCAACAACCCTGCAATCAAGTATTAGCTGCATGTCTTTCCACAGAAGAAGAAATGAGACTCAAAGAGGGCCTAAAGCCACCCAGATGCGAAGGCAGAGCCAGGATTCGATCTAGATCTCTTTGCCCCCCAAGCCCACGCTCTATTCTCTCTAAAAACACATGCCTGAAATATGGTTGAGCCATATTCATAGATGCTGAAAGAATGAATGATGGCTCTAGATAAGGACATCTAAATTCCCCAGCCTGAAGTTCAAAGCAGAAGACCACTTTACTCCTGTTCTCCTGTCACGCCCCTCTGGCCTCAGGAAGCCCCCAGATAGGAGTAACTATCGCCAGGCACAACGAATTAGGTTGTAGGCCAGGGCTCAGGTTTGAATGGGTCCTTTGAAAGGGCAGGCTGAGCAGTGCAGGAAGGTCTGAGTGACAGAAGTAAGTTCCTGAAAGGAGCAGAAGCAGACAGTCCCTCGAGTCACATGTCCCCTTACCTGGACCCTGGCTGCCCCAGTGCTTGGCCAGGGGGATCTTGAGGCCCCTCTGAGAGGTCCTGCTGGCTCCATCCTAACGCCCATCACCCTCCTCCCTGCGCCATGCTCCCTGGATGAGGGCTCAGGAAGATCTGAGGCCTCCACTTGTCCTTTTCTGCAGTCACTGGACATTCACTGAGCCCCTGTTCTGTGCTGAGCACTCTGCTAAGTGGTCCTGGTCTTTCGGATCCTTACAACCCAGGATGTGCCAAGAATCCCAACCAGAATAGCAGGCTTGACCTCCTGAGAGATGCTGGCTCATGTGGGGGCAAACCTCCAAGCTCCAGGCCTTCCTAATCCTAATCCCAAATTAAAGGTGGTGCCTCACATCCGCACCTAGTCCACAGAAGATTACGGAACACTCAGTGTCACCGTATAAAGTGGAAGAACTGGTTGGGAGAGGGAGGCCCAGGATTTAACAAAAGCAGCCCAGTCTTTCCAGTCAGGGAGTCCTGGCTTGGAATTCTGCCTCTGCTACATACTAACTGTGGGAACTTGGGCAAGCTACCTCACCTGTCCGAGTCTCACTTTCATTATCTGTAAAGTGGGGATAATAAACTGTTTTCCAAAAGGTAGTGCATATAAAACACCAAGCACAGTGCCTTTCTTGTCCCAGGTGTTCAGTGAATAGTGGCTGTGAGGCTACCCCTGTGGGCTGTGTCATTGGCTTTTATCCTGTGGCAAAGAGACCCGTACCCGACACAGATTGAGACATGATGAAAGAGATGTTTGGGGAAGATTAATGTGGCAATGGCAAGCAAGATGGATGAGGTGTGAGGAGGAGACTGAACACAGGGTGACAAGAAGCTATAACTCTTGACTGGTCACATTAATGAAGGTGAACGGTGGTGTGGATCACCTAAGACAGCAGGTAACTTCATGCAGCGTTTTAATGTGGCTTTGGAGTATGCTTCTGGCTTTGCATTCCAGGAAACCACAGAAGAAATTAGCAGGAGACTCAAAAAGGATGAGTCAACCCACCTCTCTGGTCAACCCACCTTTGCAACTGCTCCAAGCTTAAGACCAAGTAATCAGTTTTAGTGTAAACAGAAATAAGTATGTAGCCTCTGAAGAGATAAACTTCATTGATTCTAACTTCCTGATTCTTTTGTTTCCAGGGCAAGAAAACCACCAAGGATTTGGGCATCAACTTTCTCCTTCTCCTTTCCAGCTACTATGTTGTCAGCTAACTGCATTCATCTTATTCAACAAATACTGAGTAAGCAACTACTATGTGCCAGGCCCCATGCCAAATTCTTTACTAACATCAATATATTCAATCCCCATAATGATTCTATTGAAGCAGAAACTGAGGGTCAAAGAAGTGAGGTGGCTTGCCTAAGACACAAAGTTATTAAATATCAGAGCCAGACGTTCCAGTCAGGCCTGCATGTCACTCGGGGCCTGGTTCTATCATCTAATTATCCTATAGGAACCAGAGAAAAATTACCAAGTTGCTGTAACTTCCTCAACTGAACTAGAAGGCACATACAATATGGTGAGTGTGTCAATATAATTCCCCAAGTGCCAGCTTTTCTCCCAAGCCTTTGCCTACATCCAGGAGAATGCTGTGATCAATTCCCAAATTGAACTTAGTATGACTTGATACCAACCTCCTGAACTCCAAGCTTATCAAGACCACCAAGCCCTAAATAACCCCCAAATGGAGTCCCTATTCAAAGCCATAAAATATGGTAGAAGCTGCTCTTCAAAAATATAGAAGACCTTGGTATTTGTCATTAATCTGAGAGGGAGAAACATCCCATTAAACTTACCACTGGAAAAAAAAAAATGGAGGCACGTTTAATGAGCAAATAGTGTTTTAGAAAAGAGGCCGGTGGACAGGAAATCCAATGCAATTCTGTCTTCAAACATGAAGATACTCCTGAAGAATTTGAAATACAGTTAAAATGGGAGAGGTACTGTCTTGACTCCCATTTTACATAAAATCATGCTGGATAATTAAAAGAACCCAATGTCAGAGTTTAATGTGGTGTGGGCTTGTTAGCTATGATGAAGTTCTGAAAGGCTAAACATAAACTGTTTTACATAGGTTTTGTCTTATTTAAAAAATATCTATATGCAAGTTTAAAGTTCTTCATCTGTGTAAAATCCTTGCAAAGTCTTATGTTTGCATTAAAAACAGACATGCCACAGAAAAGGCATGCATATCTCATTCTCTGGCCTGTGGCGTTTGTTTTTTTAAAATCCAAGGCAGACAAAATTCTCAAGTTTCAAGGATTGTATCTAGCCAAGACAACACGAAGATGAGTGCCCTGCTGTGGTAAAGCAGAAAGAAATCAAGAGACACGGGTTCGAGGCCCGGCTTTGTAACTCACTCTCTGGGTGACCAGTTACTTCCTTTCAGCTTTCTTTTCTGTAAAACATAGGGACTAGACTAGAAAACCTTAAGAGATCCTTCCAGCTGTGTGACCAACTGGCCAGCCACAGGGAATTCCACTTCTCTTTCTCTTCTATGCAGTGCCGGGCAAGAGTAGATGATCTAATCCCTCCAGGTGGGCTCGTTTGAAGAAATGTCCTGCTGAGACCATCCGAAAGGGGAGAGAAGAACTGCCAGCCAGGTTTCAGTAGGTCTCCCTGCTTTCACTCCCATGGCCTCACTGGCCTTGGCACAGGGCTAGGGCACAGACAAAACTAGGAACCTCATCCTTCTGACTCATTTCATGTGCTTCACCAGGCTGTTGCCAGGGTAATAAGTGGCCCCACCACAGGGTCACAGAGGGGCAACAGATGGGGGGAGATGGTAAGCCTTTCATGCTAAAGTCAAGCCACAGGAGGATTTACAACACCCGCAAGTTAAATTTTAAACCTGTCTTCTCCTTGGTCCTCTAAATCGCTCCTTTCCACAAATGGTGGCACCCATGACTAAGCAAGCTGTTCTCTCAACAATGCTTAGCCACCACAGTCCTTATCAGCTACCTATATTTAATGAGTACCTACTATGTGCCAGATACTTTTCCATATTACCTTGCTAAATAACATAGTGGGCAAGTCACTCGTTACCATCTCCACGTTACATTTGAGTACCTGAAACTCAGAGAAGTGAAGTAATCTCCCCAAGGTCACACAGCTTGTAAACAGCAGAGTCACGGTTTGAACCCAGACTGTCTCACCTCAAAGCCTATCTTCTTTCAGCTCTCTCAATCTTCCTCCTTGATACTCAAGGACGCGACCTGGGGGAGGGGGTCATTTAACCAATTCTCCCATAGGACAGGATTTCATTCCAGAATATCCACCTCCCCTGACAGGGAGCTCATCACTATGCTTAGAAGCCCTTTCCATCGTTCATCCTCTCTCTCGGCTATTATTATATTCCTCCCACCAACCGCTTTGAATTCCACTCTCTGGACCTAATTTTGCTTTCTGGGCCTCAAAGAACAGGTCTGATTCTTCTTCTAGTGGGGCAAAACTCAGACATTCAGAACTACCAAAATACCATCCCATGCAAATCTTTTCTTCTCCTGCTTATATATTTAGCTGCCCCATCCTACTATGTCTCCCAATGAGCTCAGAGGAAAAAGCAGTTGCTGTGCAGTTAAAAGAAACAAAAACAGGCTTAGATCTGGGATACAAAGGCCTCGCTCCTTGTCTGATTTCCAGGACACCCATCTCTCCTGGTTATCACTTGATTCTTAGTCCATCTCTGGCTGCTTCTCCCCAGTCCCCTTTCTGGGCTCTTCCTCTTCAGCTGTGCCCTTAAAACCTGGTGTTCTAGAGTTCTGCAGGATTCGCTTACTCTGCCCCCTCCCTCTGTGAAACCACCACTTCCACGGCTAATGACTTCCACACTGGGATCTTCAGCCCAACTTCAGAGCACTCTCCTGAACCTTGGGCCACATGCCTAATCGCTCTCCTGGAGTATCTGCCCAGGTATCCCATGGGCCCCCAAGATTCATCTTGTCTCAGACTGAACTCAATATCTCCTCTTCCACCCAACTACTTTTCTAATGCTCCCCATGGAGGGAGGAGAGCCCAGACCACCACATCATCATCACACACATCACCACAACCAGACAGTTCCCAAGTCCTGTGGATTCTCCTTCCTCAACCCACCTCAGAGCCATCACAACCACTGCCACCCTAGTTCGGGTATCATACTTTTCGACTGACTTGACTCACAGTTCTCCAAGAGCTTCATGTGTATGGGAAGACCTTAGCCCACTGCCTGGCACCTACAGCACCCACTAAACAACTGTCTGCGTAGCTCTCTTCTCCCAGGGTAAAATAAGAAGCCTTATCTCACAAGGATGTAGACAGAGTATGTATATGGTAATTCCTAGCATTGAACCTGGAGCCTGGTGAGTTCTTAATAAATATTTAGTAAACGAGTCCGTGAAGGCAAGAAACAATGCCTATTCCTCCTCCTGTATTTCCTTCCAGTGTAAGACTGACCACCTAGTGTAACTTAATACCTGGGGAACGTAAATGAACCAGAGAAAAGCTCTTCAGGGTATGTATGCTTTTCCAGTAAGCATTTTAAAATGAAGAGTACACACATCTTCTCTCTCTAAGGAGCTTATAAGACAAAGCAGGTAGGCACAGTGGAAAGAGAATAAATCTTGAAGTCAAAGATCTAAGTTTGAATTCTACTTTTCTGGTGCGTTTTTAAAAATAAACACCAGTGTGCTCTTGAATGACAAGAAAACACACAAAAGAGCAAGACCTGAGCTTGCCTGGGGCAATTTCTTCTTTCATCCTGTGAACCAGAACTCTGAAATACTCAGCAACACATACTATTTAGTTGTAACAAATATGTGGTTCTTAAACATGACAAATCACATCAGACGGGACCTTAAATGGTTAACATTTCAGTAGAATCTGCAACAGATGACAGCAGGCAAGTTCCAATCTTCGCTCCAATGTACATCAGCAGAACATGTCAAAACCTAAATTAAAAGTTTTCACTCGTTTAAAAAAAAAAAAAAAGAATCCTTTTGTTGGCAGTCTCCCACTGATGACACGCAACAATCTTTGCATATGAAATCGGCTACTCCCCTGCTTCACTGCTAACTTTGTAGAAGTTCCAAAGCATTTCTGGAGCAAGTGATCCATTTGGACCAACAATGCCAAGCTGGGACCTGAGCCCTGAATGAGCTAAAATTACCAAAGCAAGAAGAACGTGGCTTTGGAAGCTATTTCCCCCAAGTGTGGGGTTTCTTCTAGTCAAGGGAGTGATAAAGAATGTTGACTTTTTCCAGGTGAACAAAGTTGAAGGAAGCCTCCAAAACTCACTGCAGGTTTCTGTTCTGAAAAACAAGTTGCTGCTACAGGGGTTCCTGTCCTCCCTACTTCTTCTCCCCAAGCATAACAAATGCACCTGTCTTCCCCAAGTTGGTGAGTTCCACTTGGGCTGACTGGAGTGGACTACGTGCCGGGCACTATGGATGCAGAGAGAAGCAAGGCAGGTCCCTGTCCTGGAGGAGTTCACTGTCTGGTAGGAAGACAGACCTATTCACGACTAACCAAAACAAGACACAGAATGCTAAAGATAAGTGAGGAACAGCAAAGTAAAAGGAGAGCTCCGAGGAAGGAGAGTTTCCCTTGGGGACTGAGGGTGGAACAGGGAGCTGCCAACGCATCTGTCCACTCCTCTGTGGCATTCGTCCTCAGCTCACGGGACTGCAGGCATGTCACGTGTCTGCCTTCTCCACTGAAGGTGAGCTCCATGGGCAGAGGCCCCATCTCACACAATGATTAATCCATCCTCGTCGGCTCAAAGGAGTGCCTGAGGGAGTGTTCTCAAGATGGCATGAAGTACCGCAGGCCTGGGGGAAGCTGGAGAAATGGGGTTGGTCTGGGGCTGCTATGAACGCCCCGGCTGAGAAGCTTAAGTTTTATTCAGTAGGCAACAGGGAGCTACAGAAGGTTCTAAGGAGAGAAGTGACTTGACTAAGACTGTATTTTGGAAGATTTTTCTGACAGCAACTTGGAAAACAGATTGAGGCAGGGTAATCAATTAGAAGGCAGATGTGCTGGCTTAGATAAGAGGTGGTGCACGCCTGGATGTGGGCAGTGGTGGTAGAGTTGGAAAGATGTACAAGATAAACCACAAAGCCCACCTAGAATGGGCCCTTTCTCTGTGCTGCCCTGGTGCCTGGCTTCCACCTCTATTTAGCACGTACATTGGGCCCTAAGACTACACTCACCCTGAGGATGATGCCCATTTCTTCCCTGTCATTCTGCCCGGACAGAAACCCCACATGGCAGGGCCTGAAAAGTTAACTTTTGTTTCGCCTGGATTGTGCTGTCATTTCAGTCCCAGGACCTCAGACCTGCAGATGCACTGGAGCATTCGCTTATTATAGCACCGGGCCTGGTGTATAGGAAGTAGAAGGGGGACATTTGACGACAAAAGGAATTTAGCACACCAAATAATAATAACATAGCCAAAGTGCCTGCATAGAATGGCAGAGAATTTTAAGACTCTGAGCTGAGAAAAACCAGTTGTGGCCCCATAAAGAAACCATAAATCAATACCATGAGCCCCAGTAGCAGACTGGACTGCAGTTAGATAATGGCAAGCTCTCCAAATGGGCTGTTCTCATTTTCAACACGCTGTCTGGCAAATAAATGAGAGTGGTGAAGGAGACCACATCCAAAGGTGAGCCACATCTTGAGTTACGTGGACCATGGAGGATGGGAGCTCTTCTGCGATTTCCTGAGGAAAATGACAACTTAGCAGAGAGGAAAGTGCGTGTGCTCTGTAGGAGGGAGGCTGGTGAGAGAGGGAGAACAGAAGGGGCTGGAAAACTCAGCATCTAAAACTGTTCCTGGGCTCGAAAACTTGATTTGAACTGTCAGCTTCACGGACAGTTCTTCTCTTGCCTTTCATTCCTTCCAAGCCTGCTGTGTGGCTGACGAGAACATCAGCTACTTTACAAAGGAGATTTCCAAGTGGGGGCCTGGCACTGGAAGACCTCGGTTTCAAGTCTGGCTTTGTCACTTGTTAGCTATACAGCTGGAGAGGAGTCTCTGAGACTCAGTTGTCCTCATCTACACAATGGAAACAGTAACAACGGCAATCTCTACCAACAGGGTCCCGCGGAGGACTCGGAGAGAGAATGCACAGGCACAAAGTTAGACTGTCAGTAAAGGTGTGTTTGCTTTTTCCCCTTGAACTGAAATCAAGGCTATATACTGATTCTGACACACGTGGAAACCATGATGTAGACCAGCATATGCTGGAAAATGCAAAGTCCCAAAGCAGCTGGCTTTGACATTTCCTGGATACAAGAAGAGGTACACCTGAAGACAGCTCTGAGTTGGCCTGGGCAAACGGTAAAGTACCGCGCTTCTCACCAAAAGCCATGAAATGGCCCCGAACTGCTCCTGAAACTACGCTTTTGGTGCCAGAGAGGGATTAATTACTCATGGCTAATGCACAAGAACATAGCTACCTCTGCCTCCCGCTTGAGGGCTCGCCGCCTCACATCTGGTCCCACAGCACCGTGGTATTCACAACTAGGAGATGCCAGAAGATGAGCTCCTTAAGACGAAGTCACTGCAAGCAATTCTCGGAGCCACCACATCCAAGATGGGGTTTCAAGACACATGGGAGAGTTCTTCCAGGACAAATGAATTCCCAAACCTACCCTGGCCCTTCCAGTCAGGTCTGGAGCCAGGACAGTGGCTCCAATTTAAAAGCTAACCAGCTGATTGGAATTCTAAATGTGGCCTAGTCAACGGCAAGTTGTTTCTTTTTCTTCCCCTTGCTCTTCTCAAGAAAAAAACCTGAAGAGAGGTGGAGGAAAGTGCTTTTCAACTCACTTTGCTCAAACCGGAGCCACGCTTCTTCTCTGGATCTACTCTGCCAATTTCCAGATGTTGCCTAGGTCTGTTTGTGCGTGTGTGTTATTTTAACTGTCTGTTTTCAATAACCCTAGAGATTTATCACCATTCCAACTTGGAGGATGAATAGTCTATAGATTCAAGATTCATGGTCCTCACACCAATAATTACGTGTGTCTTACTGAAGAAGACTTTTGTCAATTTCCAAACTCAGAGTCTGTGGGGGCTGCCATCTGCCTCAGCAGCCTCTCTGCGGTGCCTGAAGAGCAAAGCACAGTGGTGATGTTTACTGCATGAATAAGTGGATGCAGGGACAATCTCTAAAAGAGGAAAGCAGCTATTACACACTAAAACACCTACCTACCACGGACTCCTTCTGACCACATCACTCCCCCGCCTCCTAGGGCCCTTCCAGATCTAGGAGTATAATAGAATCATTAAGAGCATGCTTTCTCTTCTTCTAGCCAAGGGGAAGCTAAGGTTACAACCTACCTATAACCTCCTCAGGCCTATACTGTACTCTTGGGGAAAAGTCTCCTAATCCCTTCCCTCAGGTAATTAAAAGCAAGCAAACAAATGAAATAAAACCTAATCCGCTACAAAGGTTTCCCTTTTCTACATACTTTCCTTCATTCTGTTCTTCTGGCCCCAGGGATGCCCAGGTGTTGTGGGGTGGGGGCGGTCTATACCACTGTGCCCCAGGGCTTGCCAGAGAGGTGGTCAGGACACAGTCTGTCCACAAGGGCCCCAGGTGCTCATAGGGTTCCAGTTCTTCTTTCACTCCTCAACTCTGGCAAACCTACTTTCCAGAGGCAACAGGAGGTGATGGAAAGGAACTTTTCATGAACCACAGCTCTAAGCTACTGCTAATTTGCCACGGGACCCTAGGAAAGTCACTTCTCTGTTTCAAGCCACAGTTTCCTTATTTGCCAAATTTAAATATGATACATGCTGAATTCATCTCTTAAGGAAAGCTAAGGAAGTTGGAAAAAATAGGAGAGGTCTCAAACTACAAAATGCTAGCGATGTCTCCTAACCCCTGGTCTTCTCTTCCAACTGGAGGGCAGGGTGGTTTACTGTCTCTGTCCACTCTGAGGTGCACCCTCCTTACCAGCAACAGCTAAAAGGCTGCTCCCCAAAATGGAAGTGATACTTTCCTCATCCACTCATATCTGTACCCAAGCCTCCTGAAACTAGCTGGGAAAGAGGATCCACTGACTTTACAAAGGAAAAGGTGCCTCGGCATGGCAGAAAGACCCGGTGAAGGAGGCTAGAGGGCTGGTTTCTAGTCCTACCACCAAGTGAACCTCAGCGTCCTCATCTGTCAAATGGGGATGAGACCACCTGCCTTGCCTATTTCTCAGGGCCCTGGGAAAGCAGGAATGGGAGGTCTGGTCTCATCCTGACCTAGAAACTCTTTCCTGGCCCTCAGCTCTCACTCAGAGCCTTCCGGGAGATTCAATAGGGGTGTGGAGTCTGAGGGATGCTAAAGTGCCACTACTGCTTTACCTCTGCCACCTAGCCAGGGAGGGGCAGGAGAGAGTGGCACCCAGTACCCAGTGAGCAAGGCCTCTTCATCCTGTCCAATGATGGCCCGAATGAAACAAGGATGTCATAGCTTCCCTCTGTAAAGAGGGACTCCCACCTGGCAGAGTCCGACAATATCAAGCCTTGCCTCTCACTCCCAGGCGGTACTAAGGGCCTTAAAGGGAGAGACAGACAGCTAGAGAAACTTGAGGAGACAGAAGGCGCAGAGAGGGAAGGAACTGAGAGAGAGGTAGAGAGAAGGTGAGAGACAGAGAAATGAAGGTACAAACGGGCGGGGAGAGAACAGGAAAGTGAGGGAGCCGAGAAGAGTCAAACAGAAAGAGTAGGACAGACAGAGAGAGATGGAGACAGACTGACAGCGCGGGAGGTGTCGGGGAGGCGGGGAAGACAAAGGGGACCATCTCGTGTTTTTAACTGGTCTGGCCTTCTAGAGACACCCCGTCCCCTAAAGAAAAGCCTACGGGACAGGAGAAGGGGGCCGGAACAAGCAGCGGCTCCCCCCGGCCCCCTCCCCGGCTCCCGGTCCCCGCCCGGCCCCCGAGTCCCTCCCGGACCGCTCGCTCACCTGCCAGCGCCAAGATCTGGGCCTTGTGGAGCAGCAGCGCGCCCCAGTCGCGGGGGGCGCGCGGGGGGCTCTCGGGCCCGGCGCCCAGTTCTTCCGGGCCCCGGTACACGGCGTACACCTTCTGGTTGTCAAAATCCAGCCGCGAGCGGGGGCTGAAGTCGCGCACGCACGACACGGGCAGCGCGTAGCAGACGTTGTCCTCCAGGAACCGCACAAAGGCGTACATGGTGGGCGCCGGGGGCGGGCCCCGGTCGGCCGGTCAGCCCGCGGGGCGGGCGCGGAGGTGGGGAGCCGGCGGGGGCCGCGAGCCGCGCGGCCGGGCCGGGGGGCGGGGGCGGCTCCCGGGACCCGGGCTCCCCCCGCTGTTATTGTTCCTGAAAGCACCGCTCTGCCAATCGGCTGCTCTCGCCTGGGCGCGGAACCTGGAGGGAGGGGGGCGGGGGGCGGAGGAGGGGGTTTGGAAGCGCACCGCCACTCGCGAAGTCAGACCCGAGCAATCACAGCCGGAGCGCGATTCGCCGAGGGAGGGGAAAGGGCAGAGACGCTAAATCGCGATAACGATAATAACAATAGCCTTGCAGGAAAAAAATGCATTGACTAATATTCAAAGTCGCGCCGCGTGCAGGATTTGTGGCTTCAACGGTCGCACTACAAAACAAATTGCATTGCAACAAAACTGCACTGCACAGGAGAGGAGAGTGTGAGAGAATAAATGCAGGGCAGGGGGCAATCTTGTTTGGATTCCTAAGTGTAAACTTGCACTTGAAAGAGAGCAGAATTTGGGAGTGTATCAAATAATTGAAACCGCTCCTCTCAACCCCTTTAGTTCATTGTTGTTTTGTTTTTTTCTTTCTGGCAAAAACCGCCAGCTCCCCTGTGGGGAGGGTCAGTCAGCCAGAAATGTTCCCCCTGTGCTGCCAAACTAGTTCTGACCAGAAACTGGGGCTTATCTGGGATTTCCAGTTGGACCAGCTGGCTGGGGCAGTGGAGTGTTTGTCAAGGGCCCCTCTCAGCTGGAGGAAGCAGTGTAGCTTTTCTCCCCTGTAGTCTTCCTCCAGTGAAGCACCCCTCCACAGAATGCCTGTCACTGAACTGGGACCAGTTGGAATGAGCAGGGAGCCGAGGGGCGGTCGTGGTCGGAGGAAGGCAAACCCAGGGCTAGCTGGGCATTTCTGGAGCACCTCGAGGAGTTCTGACTGGGCTATGTGTCATAGGAACCCCATCCTACATTAGAGGGGATCAGCATCCTTGCACTGACGCCTCTGAGAGGGTGGGCTTTGCATCAGATATGACTACTTATATTCCTGGCACCTGATAGGGGCTCAGTGAATTTGGGGTGAAAAATAATAATAAATAAAAATCCACATTCAGTCACACCCATACTCTTATTCAAGCGACCAATATACACTGGGTATGTGCTACATGCCAGATTCTGGGCTAAAGGCTGGTGGTAGAGAGATGAACAGACAGCACGAACACCTGGATCTCTTGTGGTATAAGACAGTGTACCAGAACTTGGGTCTCAATGTTGGATTCCTGTGCCCAAATTAGGTTACTATATGAATACCACACCTTCTCTGTCCTGGAAACCCTTACAATCTGGTCTGAAAGTATTAAAAAAGTGTAAGTAAGTAATTATGTTATGGTGAGAAAAGTGTTCTCA
The DNA here is from genome assembly GCF_003676395.1 of Aethalodelphis obliquidens. Classification (NCBI taxonomy): domain Eukaryota; kingdom Metazoa; phylum Chordata; class Mammalia; order Artiodactyla; family Delphinidae; genus Aethalodelphis; species Aethalodelphis obliquidens. Next base: position 12,812,567 of record NW_020837953.1, on the reverse strand, counting down.
TAGAGGAATGCTGAATTGAGGTGGCAGGCTGAATTAAATGTTATATTTTTTAAAAAATTCATTTTAATGAACTCAACCTGTAAGAAAAAGACAAAATAAATGTGCCAAAATGTTGTTTCTTAGTAGTGGTGGGCGATTTTATTTTCCTTTGTGTGTTTATATAACTATTTTCCACGATAAGCAGGGATTACTTTATAATCAGACAGCATTACACGTTATTTTTTTAAAAAAGCGCTGGGCTCACATTTCAGATCAGCTACACTAATGATTAAGTAGATAAACCAAAACCCTCCAGATTATTTCACTGTGATTTGGGGAGTACATTATACAGGTGAGGGCCATCAACATGCAGCTCCCAGATCCAAACGTACAGGTCAGATCTAGTTCCCTTCAACTTAGCCTCTGGCATATATGCAGTGACAGCCAGTTATGAACACATGTTGTCCTGATACAGATGTTGAACCTTTGTTGCCCCACATACTTGTGGACAAAAGAGGAGCCACACTGAATTGTTCCAGCAGGTTTATCTTCATGATTATGATTTCTTTGGACTGATCTTACATGAGTTTTTATTTTAAGAATACATTCCTACGGTGGTCAAGGGGAAGTAATGTGTAGCAAGACTTCTGATAATTCGCAAGTCGTGCAGAGTTGGCCATATTTAATGAAATACCATGAAGCTCCAAACTCTGTTTGCGAAATCATTTCAGGTAGCACCATGGCCAACCTCCTAGCCCATCTAAATGAGAGTGACCTCAAAATACATTACCAATCTCATCTCTACCACCTTCCTGCACACAGTACACTCCAGAAACGTTACACTAGTTGACATTTCCCGAGAGAGCATGTTTTATCAGGTCTCAAGCCTTTGTGCTTGGTTCTGCCCTCATCCTGGGAAGTTCTTCCTCCTGGAGTGCACAGTGACCTCAGCCTCCCCTGAAGGCCAGCTCAGATGTCACCTCCTCTCTGAAGCTTCCCCAACCAGCCTCTCTCCTCAAGCACAGGCAGTTTCTTTCTACTATTTTGTCCCAGCACCTTTTATCTTCCTTCATTAGAATGAGCTCTTTGAGGGGGGACAAAAAAGCCGTGTAACCTCAGCATCCCGGGATCCTAGCACAGGGCTGGGGAGAAAACGCTTATAAAACAAATGCATTAAAGAAAGACACAGCATGAATAACAAACCTCTTGCATGGTTTTTCTGAACATTTGTCCCTTCTTTTCAGAGGTGGGGCTGAATCCCAGCTCTGTCTTTCCCATTCCTGGTGATCAAAGTGCAGATCGCTGAGTCTACTTCTTGTGAGACAGACACATCCATGAACATATTAAGTATCACTGCACCCTCAGGTTCAAACAAATTCTCCATCCAAGTCAGTGTAAATCGTTCTAATAAGGGGGCAGTTCCATTTTCCAAGAACCCAGAAAGAAGAAAAGAACAAATAATGACATGGATGCCAACAGAGTAAACACGGACTCCATTCACCTTGCATGTAGGTGCACAGAATGGATTCTAGAGAAGCAATGGCATGTACAAGAGACTCAAAGAGACACACTTCAGCAGCCTAAGGGCAACAGAAAGACACCCAGAGTTCCTGCTTTCTGTGTGTATCACACAGTCAGTCTTTTAACACAGCTTCTAGAGAACCTACTAAGTGTGCCTCCTCTGTCCTAGTGAAAACCGGAGTCAAAGTACCTCTTTGATCCAGAGACTGTTGCTCCAGGCTTTACACATACCAGAAACTAAAGCTGTTGATAGATGATTCATTGATTGGCACACAAAGACAGTTCAAAAGTACAGATTTCATACTTAAAGAGGTGGCTAAAGATGTCAAGTTCAACCAGATCACAGTTGAATCCCCTCTTCAATATCCCTGCCAAGTGTTCATCCAGATGCTTCTTATATAGTTCTAATGTTAGGAAGTTTACCAGCACGCCTTATCTTTGGGACACTACTGACTGTTAGAAAGGTCTTTCATACTTACACTGAGGAAGAAGCTTTCACCTTGTAGCTGTCATACTAGGTTCACCACCAAGAGTCTCATGCCAGCCCATCAGATATGGAAGAACTGGGGATCCTATCTCATTAGGATCTTGTTTATCTTCTGCCCAGACATCTTCACTTCCTTCACCTATCTCTCCTCATATGACCTGGTTTCAGTGATGATCATTGTGATATCTACTTTTCCTTCAAAGTTTACTTACAAACCAAGCATGCCAGGCAACAAATATATATGATTTCAATTAATTTCACACTGAACCCTTGAAGTGGGTATTATAAACCCCATGACAGAGTTAAGAAAATTAACAAAGCAGTCTGGCTCTGGGGAATCCTGGAAGGCCTGTGGTCATATTTGCATTTTAGACATTTTAGACTAGAAGCAGTGTGGGGTAAGGATTGGGGGGGAAGCAAGACTGGGGAGTGGGAGGCCTGTGATGAGGTTGACTGTCCTCTCCCTGCCCCTCCCCTAACTCCCTCTTTCTACCAGCCAGATGTACTTTGCCTCTTGTCCAAGTCATTTTAATGGAGCAGAAAATGTACACATATGGGGCAGGTTTGCAACTGTGTCTGCATTGCACTTTCCTGTTGAGTTTTGCAGAGCCTTGGGTTAATGTCAAGCTCCTTCAGCTTAGCCAGCTGAAGCATGATCGGGGCAGCAGGGGGACTTATGTTTCATATTACTGCATGGAATTCTCAGTGTACTTTGTAAAACTATTTTAAGGAGACCTGGTTTCTGTGAGTTCTTAAAGCAACTGGAGCGTGTCTTTTCAACCTCTCTGCTAATGATTGACCACATTTTTTCATGATTTTGCCTTTTTTCCCTGTGATATTTAATTTGACTTTTTAAGTACTTGCTTTTTAAAATTTTTATTTATTTATTTTTATTCTGCCCAGAAAAGCAACTTGCTGTGCTATGAGCTCAGGGCTATTGTCTTCTCAGGCTGATTCAAGGAAGGAATGTTGATACATGGCCAGGAGGATCTGGGACTGTTGGGAGGCCCATGCTGGGCATTACCCTGAACTGCTACTATCACCCAAAGGCAGTGGCATCAACCCAGTATATCTGTGTGAACTCCTGATAATGAAATCTGGTTGACTCTGGTGGTGGGGTTTTGGGCAGGGGAGGAGAGGGCAGGAGACAGGGGGAAGGAAGAGAGCAGTTGCTCATTGAGTACAACCTCAAAGCCCCGTGAACACTGCCTGGAGTTAGAGGGAATGCCAACTTGTCATATAGGCAACCACCTGGAGGGCCAAAGGAATATGGGCTTTGGAATCAGACCAAGGATTAAATCCTGACTTTGCCACATTTTTGCTGTAACTTTGGGCAAGACACTTTGCCTCCCTAAGACTCAGTTTGCTTACACATAAAATGAGGCTAATGATATGTATCTTCTGAATGTATTATGAGATTTGGGGCAGGAGTTTTTACCCTCTCTGTGTATCAGAACCACCTAGGGAACTTAAAAAAATATCCCACTCCCAGGTCCTATCCCCTAAGATCCTGATTCAATTCGTCTGGGGACGGGACCTGGGAAATGATTTTGTTTTTTAATTCCCAGATTATTCTAACATCAGACCAGTTGAGCACCTCTGAGTTGGAAGATTTTAAGGTAACATGGCAGTCACATAAGAATTGCTCAACCGGGGCTTCCCTGGTGGCGCAGTGTTTAAGAATAGCCTGCCAATGCAGGGCACACGGGTTCGAGCCCTAGTCCAGGAAGATCCCACATGCCGCGGAGCAACTAATCTCGTGTGCCACAACTATTGAGCCTGCACTCTAGAGCCCGTGAGCCACAACTACTGAGCCCAGGTGCCACAACTACTGAAGCCCGCGTACCTAGAGCCCATGCTCCGCAAGAAGAGAAGCCACCGTAATGAGAATTCTGTGCACAGCAACGAAGAGTAGCCCCTGCTCGAAACAAGTAGAGAAAGGCCGCGTGCAGCAACGAAGACCCAACGCAACTAAAAATAAAATAAATAAAAATAATTAAAAAAAAGAAAAAAAGCATTGCTCAACAAATCCTAGATATTATTTTCAGGGTAAATATACAGGGCTCTGAAATGTCTATGTAACCTCTCTTGGGCACAATAATTTCTTTGTTTGAAAAATGACATACCAGTGTGAAGTGAAGACAGTATATTGTAGTCTTAGGTCCTATATACAAATCCTGGCCTAGTAAGTAAGGTTATTTTTACTAAGTGTGGCCATGGACAAGTTTCTTAGTCTCTCCAAGCCTCACTTTTTTCATGGAAATATTAATACAGCTTCATAGGGTTGTTATGAGAATTAACATTTTAATAATCCATGTAAAATGCTTGGTACAGTGCCTGACATATAGTGAGTTCTCAGTATACGATAGTTCCTATTACTATTATTATTATCATTATTATTACTAGAGCTCTTATCCCCATGCTGAAAGATGCCTAATAAAGGTTTACTGAGTCACATTGAATATAATGAACTAAACTATGCTGATAATTATCCAACAAGCACTCCACAATGCTTCCATGCCAGTGCCATCCCCTTTAAACCACAGCCTGTGGGCACGGGTGGTAGTCACCAAAGGAGTTCCCAGATTTCACATGTTCAAACGTCTCTGAGGCTACAGGCCTTGCCCAAACCTGCAGCAAACACTTCCAAGATAATGTGTTTGGAGCCATTCATTCTTTCAAATTGACTTTTTGAGTATTTTCTTAGAAGAAAAAAAAATTTGTATGTATTACATAAAATGTAACATGCAGACGCATTTACAGCAGTCTGAAGCCTTGTGAACGCCTGATCAAACAGTCAACACAATGGTCAAGTTCAACCAATCAGACCTCTGCTATATTTTGATCTCCTGTGGGTCACACTCTGGAGCTGGTTACATGGATGATCTGAATCCAGGCATTTTAGTCTAGGTGTGTGTACTCCACATAAGCAACACAAAGCAAAAGAATTCCCCGTGGTTGAAGACCAAAAGAAATGTATGAATAGAAGAGAAAGAAGAAATGCTGTCACAAGGGAAGAGCATTTGAATTGGTTTTGAAAAACAAACAAAGAAATTGGCCTACCTGGGGCTTCCCTGGTGGCAAACTGGTTAAGAATCCGTCTGCCAATGCAGGGGACACGGGTTCGAGCCCTGCTCCGGGAAGATCCCACATGCTGCGGAGCAACTAAGCCCGTGCGCCACAACTACTGAGCCTGCGCTCTGTAGCCCACGAGCCACAGCTACTGAGCCCATGTGCCACAACTACTGAAGCCCGCACACCTAGAGCCCGTGCTCCACAACAAGAGAAGCCACTGCAGTGATAAGCCTGCGCAACGCAACGAAGAGTAGCCCTCACTCGCCGCAATTAGAGAAAGCCCCCGCGCAGTAACGAAGACCCAACACAGCCAAAAATAAATAAATAAATAAATAAATAACTTTAAAAACAAAAAAAAAAAACTTAAAAAAAAATTGGGACTTCCCTGGTGGTGCAGTGGTTGAGAGTCCGCCTGCCGGATGCGGGGGACACGGGTTTGTGACCCGATCCAGGAAGATCCCACATGCCGCGGAGTGGCTGGGCCTGTGAGCCATGGCGGCGGAGCCTGTGCGTCCGGAGCCTGTGCTCCGCGACGGGAGAGGCTGCAACAGTGATAGGCCCGTGTACCGCAAAAAAAAATAATAATAATTGGCCTGCCTGGGAAGGATGCAACTTGCCTCAACTATGAATTTCAATTAGGGGACTATTAGTTTTAGAAGCTGCCTCTGGTTTCCCTTATTAAATTAACTCATTCTGTTATTTTTCAGCTGAAATGTCACTTCCCTAGGAAAGGCCTGCCTGGCTTGTTCTTCACAGCCCCCTCCACAGACTAGCTCAGGAACCTGCTACCTATTTCCACAGCTTCTTATATTTTTCTTCATGGAACTTATCGTAGTATATAACATATATTTATTCTATTATTGTCTGTCTCTGCCACTAGATTGAAAGCTCCACCAGAGAAGAGACCCTATCTTTCTTCTTCACCACTGTATCCTAGCACTTAGCCTGTCACAAGGCAGACCCTAAACAAACACTTGCTGAATGAATGCATGTCTGAAACATAGACCCTGGAGAAGACAGAAGCCCCCAAAGGTGAGGAGGGAGAGGTGTCCCAAGGGCCTTGTTTTGTTTCTCTGAGTCTTACCTTTCCCTTGTGAAACCTTACCTTTCCCTGTTTCTGGGCTCCCACCATGTCTAGCTGCCATAATCTGGCCCCAACAACAATAAAACCCCTTTTGTAGTTTTCCCTTAGAGCAACTAGACAGGTTGACATTTTCAAAATGTTTTTCTAAATACACGGAGAGAAAAAATTGCAAATAATTACAGAAAAATAGTCACGTGGACAATCATAGATAGTTGACATACACTGGAACCAACAATAATGTAATAGCATCAGGAACCTCACTGACACAGTCCCTGGGCTTCCCAGGACACAAGATGGTGATTTTGCCGCATCCTACAAGGCTAGACTTTCTTCTTACCCTGCTGTTGGCTGGATGTCATTGACTCTAACCCCCCACTCAGGGGTAACCCTGACTCATTCTAGTCTTCTGATGATTCCAACATGATTTGGGAGGTAACAGGGCAACTTTCCTTCAAAGACCACATGCTAGTTCTCTGGTTACGATCTCTGCTCATCTCAAGCACCCATGGCTCAGAATGTCTGCCCTTCAGAGGTCCACAGAGGGCCAGAGTGAACCCCACATTTCCATCCACTCTTAGGCTTTTGTTTGATAACTCTGGGCTGCTGTTCTGGGTCAGAGGCACACAACGGAACATTCTTTCAGGGAATTAAGTCTTCTCAGAAGCACACAGCAAACCATGAATAATTCTGATTTTCTTAAGAACATATCCTAACCATACCATAAATTCAGTACAAAATCAGAAGAAAGGAATGAAAATGTAACTAACAATTATTGATTTCTGTGATAGGATGTATACTGGCTGCTTTAGACATATCTCCTTTAATATTTTCAGAACACCCATGAGATTTTATATCTCCATTTTTCTGATGAGGAAACTAAGACTTATAGAGGAGATAGGAGTTGTTTATAGTCATGTGGAAAAGACCTGAACTTCAGGTTCTTGATCCAAAGCCTGGTTTCAAGGGCTGTTTTCATATGGGCCTTGCCTCAGAGTTTCCTGGGCAACAAGGAGCTGAATTGATTGTGGAGTTCAGTCCCCATTTCCCTTTCTTAGAGGCTTGAATCCTGACTAAAAATCTGAGAACTAGATCTTAGGGGAAAGTCCAACATCTATCTTAGGGTTCCAAGCATCCCTAAATTGAGTAGCTAATGATTCTGAGAAGACTGATGATATGACTACTATGACTACATTATCTGGGGTTTCTGAAACCATGGTTACTTACTCCAGAGACGCTGAAGTTTTCAAGAACTCTGAGGTTTCTAACTGCTCAAGCAGATCTCTATATTCTTTTTGTTTTGTTTTTTTTTTGCGGTACGCGGGCCTCTTTCTGTCGTGGCCTCTCCCGCGGAGCACAGGCTCCGGATGCACAGGCTCAGCGGCCATGGCTCACGGGCCCAGCCGCTCTGCGGCATGTGGGATCCTCCCGGACCGGGGCACGAACCCATGTCCCCTGCATCAGCAGGCGGACTCCCAACCACTGTGCCACCAGGGAAGCCTGATTCTATATTCTTACACTCTCTGTTGATGGCCAGGGACAACCTGGGGATTACCTGTTACTGCATGGTCTGGAGGGAGCCTCTTCTGAGCCAGAACAAAAGAGGATCAGAGAGCTCCAGTGAGAGAAATCTCTGTGAGAAGTGTCACTCCCATCCCATTCTTACCCTGCTATCACTTGGAGGAATAAGAACAAGAATAGGAATAATAGCCATGAACTTTTGTGGAAGGCTTTACATACATTTCTCATTGAATCCTCAAAGCAATCCTGGGTGGCAGGTACTATTAATATCAGCCTCATTTTAGAGCTGAAGAAACCAAGGCATAGGGATATTAGGTAACTTGCCCAAGGTCACACAGGAGTAAATGCTGGAGCCAGGATTCAGACTCAGACTACCTGACTCTAGAGGCCCAACTATGGACTTCTACCCCAGTTCTGGCTCCCTCTGAGTCTGACTCGTGCCCCACTGAGGGTGATTTGTGCCTTTCTAGCTAGAATGGGGAGATGATGGATCATCCATCCTCAGAAGGTCATATGCTGGTTTTCTAGGGATGTCCAGACCACTTTGATTGGTCCAGGTGAGACCCTGGCAGGCACTATCTCAAAAAACATTCTGGAGTTCATTAATATTTTCATCCTATGTTGTAGTGGATGGAGTGTACTAGATTCAATCTGCAGTATAAGGACGGCTTTCTTTTATTTACTCAAAATCAGTTTCCTTATTTAGTACCACAATAGGGCCACCTATTATGCCAACCAAAAAAAAAAAGCTCTTGACCTCTAAGTTTTTTCTATTATAATGGAAAATGACTCACGTATACAACATGCCACACATTTTGTTGCTGTTGTTGTTGATAGTTTTTTTCATATATTACTTTAGTGCTTGTGGTGGGTGAATTGATGTGTAGGGTGTCAAAACCCCACCTCCCCTCCTTTACTATCAGGCGCACCTTTATTATCACGGAAAATGAATGGCTAGAATAGAGGAAAAAGAGATAAAGGTGAGGCATTATTTTTTCCCTAAAATACAGGATAGACAGAAGCAAGACACACCAGGGTATGTGAGACTCTGGATGAAGTGGCCAGAGAGTTTAACTCAACGTTAGGCAGAGTAAGTCACTGGACAGGCCCCGCCCCTCCACCCTGCTAATGCATCCTGCCACTTGGCTGGGCTGTCAAAGGGTCTCTACTCTTTGAGCTCTGCTTCTGGCTCCGGCACCCATGGTGGAGAGGCAGCCCAGCACAGAAGGGGGTATGAGGCCATAGGAAAAATGAAATGTGCACAGGCTTTAGACCCAGATTTGGGTTCAATTATCGCTCCATCACCGTGGGCAAATTTCTGTCAGGTTTTTCAACTGTCAAATAGAGTCTTATAAGGCTGTCATGGGGTCTAACAGACTACGCGTGTAAAGTGCCTGGCAGGTTCAGTGCCTCACACACAGTAGGTTCCATGAAAACCAGTTGTCTTTTTCATTCTCATCTTCTGAGAGAGTCTCTGTTACCTTTTCCTCTTAGGAGGTCACAGGGTAATGACAGGATGGATTGCCAGAAGCCAGGTATTTTGGGACGAAGTATCTTCCCCTCCCTCTTCCCAAAGACTGGGCAGTATTACTGCAGAGATGCCACCCACCATCCTCTTCCTGGCCAACAATGGGGCAGTATGCCACGTTTAAGAAAGCTGGAACCTTAATAAGGTTGGTACTTTTATCTTACAAAGTTTTAGGACTTAGCTGAGTTTGGGGTTTTATTGTCTGCTTTTAAAATTATGTTCAGCTTTTGTACATTTAAAACACGCCTTTGAAATTGTGAAACACAGTGTTCTCAATCATAAAAAGGGATGAATTATGTTATGCTTTTCTGTTCCCATTTCTGGGTTCTTTTTTTGTCTCCTTATATGAATTTTTCTGTGATGTCCTGCCTTATGTCCTAACTCATCTGGAATACTAGCTGTGAAATTCTGGGCAAGATTCTTAACTCCTATAAGACTGCCTCTCTCATTCATTCATTCATCTACTAATGACTATTTGTTGAGGGTTCATTATATGCCAGAAGCTTTTCTTAATACTTGGGAAACAGCAGAGAACCAGACAGTTTTCTTATCTATAAAATGGGAAACTAAACTTTTAGGATTGTTGAGAAAAGCAAACGAGATAATATATGTAAAAGAGAGGAAGAGGCAAAGAAAAGGACTGAAATTTATTGAGATTCCTGCTCTGTCCCTGCTAATGCTAGGTGCTTCACATGCAGTGCTCATAATAACCTTACAGATGCATCAGCTGAGGTTCAGAGAGGGAAAGTGAGGGCTCAAGTTACACCTTGGATTCAAACCTAGGATGAAGTTCCCACTCTGCTCTGTTGCTTCCTGTGGTCCCTGGCATACGACTTGTCATTTGGTAGGTGTGTTAATTCCCTTACCAATTCCATGTAGAATCTGGGAGGCCGTACTCTTCTTCTTGCTAGCTGATACATCTGATAGCACCAACTGTGATTTGGGTAGAGTAAGGGGTACTTGAATGAAAAATCCAAACCCTGTCCCCTACTTCCTTAGGGGACAAGATGCAAAGAAAACTCATGAAAGGTAGCGGTGTAGGGGGACATATACATTAAGGCTATAAATTTAAATTTGCTGTTGGAACATGCAAACAGTTATTAGTAACTCCAAGTCATCCAGGGAAGGACTCTGTGGTCCTCAGGCATCCAGACTCATCGGCGTAGGAGACAGCTGGGACATGGACTCTTGGCAAGAGAAACATTCTTTTCCCCAAGCCAACCCATCTCTGCTGCTGTGATTTTCAAGATGAAATGATCAAAACTCTATCTCTCTGACTCTTACCCCGCCCCAAGTGGAGGCAGATCTCAACTGCACAAACAACGAGGTCCATTTTTCCACTTGAGATGTTCGATGTCCAAGGAAGAAAGCGTCTTCCAGGAAATGTTCACTTAGGGCCTGCACACTTTCAAGAGGCTGAGAGCAGCGTAGGAAATGAAACTACCCTGCTTCCACTTGGCAAGGGGGCTGCAAAACTGCCCCAAGCTAAACAAGCTGGACATATGCACCATTTTTTCTTCCATCTCTCTGTTTGGACAGGTCACAGCAAGAGCACAAAACAGATTTACCAACATAGGAGCCAGATAAGCACTGTCAACATGGTTTTAATTTTTTGAGCAAATCTTTATCTTTAGTATTATGAAAAGGAACGGCCATGCCAGCTGTTGCTTGTCGCCACTGAGAAAACCTGTGAGGGTTACCAGAATGAAAAGGTAGACATGGGGGAAGCAAAGAAGAGCTCTGCATGCAAAGAAAGGGAAAAGAAAAAAACCTTTTCCTTGGCATAAAGAAATTTCATCCTGAAGGTTCTTTTTTTTTTTTTCTTGGCAGAGTAATAAATACCTTAAAATAGCGTTATAAGACGGAAACAGAATCTATAGAAGCAGGAAACCAAGAATAGTGACTTCAGAGAACTTATAGCCCAAACCTCCCATTATAGAAATGATTAAACTGAAGACAGAGGACAATAATTTACCCAAAGTCAAAAAGTTTTTCTTTGACTAAATCAGTCCTGGAACCCAGCTTCTGGTGGGCCTTTCCTCTGTCCTATATTGCCATGCTCTCTCTTTTGCGGTACATGGGCCTCTCACTGTTGTGGCCTCTCCCGTTGCTGAGCACAGGCTCTGGACGCGCAGGCTCAGCGGCCATGGCTCACAGGCCCAGCTGCTCCGCGGCATGTGGGATCTTCCCGAACCAGGGCACGAAACCGTGTCCCCTGCATCGGCAGGCGGACTCTCAACCACTGCGCCACCAGGGAAGCCCTGCCATGCTCTCTCTTGATTACAGGGGAAAGTCTTCAGAAGAAGGTGCTCTCATCCATGCCTATGGCATTAGCTTACCTACTCCTAGAGAACCATACATAATTCATCATTTTCAAGGATTAGCATCATGAAGAAGCCTCTCCTAGTTGGGGAGGGGATGTCCGCTGTCACTTCCATCTGCCCTCTCTGTACTACCCTGTACTCCCCCACCCCCATCAATGGGATTCTCCAACACTCTGGCCAAAGCATGAACCCAACCCAGTTTGGGTTAGGTTGCCCTAAGCATAGCTGATGCAGTCTGGACTCCCAAAGAGGCTTGACTGAAACAAAGAGGAAAGAAAAGGCAGCAGAATGTAGTAGAGTGATCTGAGCTTTGAAATCAGATAAACCTGAGCTCAAATCCCTGCTCCACAGCCCATTAGCTGTGCAGATCTGAGCAACTCACCTGACTTCTCTGAAGTTTGGTTTCCTTATCTGTAGTGTAGGTTGATTTACCTCCCAGGGTACTTGATAGATACAATTAAATAAGAGAGCATACAGAAAGCATCCGGCCCAGATCTTTGCACACAGTGGACACTGGTGTAAACAAAGCATTAAACAATCTGATTTAGAAAGCACAGGTGTACAGCCAAAACTCAAAAAATATTTCCTGGACCACTTTCTTTGAGCCAGACGCTGTGCTAAGTGTTGTGACAGAGACAAACAAGACATGGGCCTTACCCTGCAGGAAATAACTTTTTCCTCAGTGTTATGGGTTGAATTGTGTCCCCCGCCAAAAGCTACGTTGAAGTCCTAACCCCTCACATCTGTGAACGTGACTTTATTTGGAAATAGGGTGTCTGTGAAATCAAGTTAAAACGAGGTCATTAAGGCGGGCCCAATCCAATAGGACTGATGTCCTTCTAAGAAAAGAAAAATGATATGTGAAGACAGAGACACATAGGGATAATGCCATGTGACTACAGAGCAGAGATTGGAGTGATGCAGCTGTAAGCTAAGGAAGGCCAAAGGATGACGGCCACCACCAGAAACTAGGAAGCAGCAGAAACAGAGCCTCAGAGTGAGCATGGCTCTGCTGACACCTTGATTTTGGGCTTCTAGCCTCCAGAACAGGGAGAGAATAAATTTCTGTTGCATTAAGCCACCCAGTTTGTGGTACTTTGTTTTGGCAGCCTTAGGAAACGAATACAATTGAGGAGACATACAAGGGGGCCAATTCAATAATTGCAACAGAAGAAGTGGAATAACATTTATTGAGTTCCCCGTGCTGAGTCTGTTACATTTATTCAATTATGTAATCTTGATTAAGCCACGAAGGAAGGCTTCTTGTGAGGCCCAATGCTAATGGAGGCCCAGTGTCTATGTGGAGGTAGATTGTCCAAGGCAATGGACAGTCTGTGGCTGCCTGACTATTCCCTATAGTTGGAGTTGACACCTGAAGGATGGCTAGAAGCTCTGCAGGTATGAGAGGGTAGGGAGGGGAGACACCATTTGGGCTAGAGAGCCCAGCGTGTGCACAAGCATAGAAGTGTGAGCTAGTTTTGGAACTTTCAGGAAACTACAAATATTTAAGCACTGCTTGGAGCACAGTGCCATTTATCTGCCTTCTAGACTCTGATATCCCACAGACACCTCTTATTCAAGATGTCCCAAACTGAACGAGACCCTTCTTGAGACCCCCATTCATACCTCCTCCGACGTGTTCTCCCTCCTACCTTCCCTGCTCTGGTAAATGGTCCACTTACCCACCCATCCAGCCTGGCTAGACGCCTCAGCGTGCCTGCATACTCAACCCGTGGAAATTGACTTCCCTCTTGTTCCAGATTTACACAGTCATTTCTGAGCTTTACTGCCTCTGGTTCCGATGGGATCTCACTTGGCACAAGCTCCCAACTCTCCAGCTGTGTCTCCCAGCCGTATTCCTTCCAGCCAAGCCTCTCTGCCAGATAATTGATGATGTGCAGACAAGTTCTTAATTGCAATGGGGGAGCACATATTTCAAGAAACTTTGTGATAAAGCAAAGGATCCTTCTTATAACATGAAGGACATTTCTCTCACAACCCCCCCACTCCCCTAATTTATCATTTCATCTGGATTTTCATTTCACATATTAAATCCAAAAGCCTCTTACAGCAGGATCCCCAAAACAAAAGAACAAAAACCTGCCCAAGGGACAGATGGTATCATCCTGAGGTGCAGCCACGTCAGGTGCTTCCCAAGATGCTCTTCTTTCTAAGTCCAGCCCCTTTGGCCCTTAGACTCAAGACTGGGCACTTACTGGGGGAAAAGAAATTTTGGCTCCTGGCAAGAAAGGGAAGGACATGTGGATTTATTAAGAATCTAATACATGCGTGGCTCTTTTTTTTATGTTCTCTCATTTTCCTCTTCATGATAACCCCATGAACTGCTACCCATTGTATGAATAAGAGAGTTCAGCACCTGACCCAAGCTAGTGGCAGCTTGTAGAGGAGATGACTAACATTGAAGGGGTGCCTGAATGAATCATAATGAGATTGTTGTCTCTAAGCACACCCTTTCAAGTTGTCTGGGTTATCCAGTCAGCCCTGTTCAAAGTAGACATGAAGTCCTCAGTCAAAGAGGAGGCCTTCTGCCCCATGCTAAGTCCCCAAGTGGGTGGGCAAGACGCTGCGGTGGAAACTTTTCTGTTTGCTGCTGCCTTGGGGCTCCTCCCTCCTGCTGGGAGTCAGTGTTAGGTGCTGCCGTGGGAGGGGCGAATCCAGCCACATGGGTCCTTGGAGAGGAAGCACCTTGGCTTAGATCTGAAATCGACCGTCCTCTAGGGAGTATGTGTACTTCATAATGGCCCAGCTGTTCCAGAAAGAGGAAGCACAACAACATTTTTAGAATAGTTAGTGGGGTGCGACAGAACCCAAAGACTGTACCCACAGAAACCCTTCCCCTGCTCATTTGTTTCAGAAAACACTCAGTGTTCACAGAGCAAGTGCTGTGCTCTGTGCTGGATCTCCGACCTCTCCCTCTTGGAGGGCCCCTTCCTATCTGTGCTCGCACATGCTCAAGTCTTTCCCAGCCTCAAAACACGACCTGCACCACCTCAAAACCCTTGCTCATCCTTGCCTCTCCTTTCATTTCTTCCTTCTCACTTCCTCTTCACAAGCACAACTTTTTGAAAACAAGTGCAGTCCACACTTACTATCAGCATTTACTCACCTCCCATTCACCCCTCAGCCCCCCTGCAGTCTGACCTACACCTGTATTGAACCTGCTCTCCAAGGTTACCAGTGACCTACTGAATTCAACATCACTGAATTCCTACATGTGGTCTCCGCAGCGTTCACACTGTTGACCTTGTCTTCTTCCAGAAATGTTTTGCTCCCCTTGACTTCAGTTGTCTTGATTTTCTTCCTGCCTCCTCTTATGTAACCCTCAGTTACATAAGTAACTGAGTCTCAGTCTCCATGGTAGGCTCCTCTTCTTTGACCCATATTTTAGATGTCAGTATTTCTCAGAATTTTGCCCTGTAATTCTGGTCTTCTTATTTTGTGTACTCACATACTTAGAGCAGACAGACTCCTCCCCTGAGCTCCTGTCACATATGCATACGGCTGCTTACTAGACATCTGGACTTTGAGGTCTAAATGGCATCTCAAATATTCCAAATCCATCTCTTCATGAAGACCCAGGTTGAGTGTGGCTTGTCCACTTGTGTATCTCTAACTCTTAGCACAGTACCTGCAACAAGGAAATTCCTTAATCAAAATGGACAGGGATGATGAGTTCACAAAAATTGGTGAGTCAGGTGAGCTCCTGCCCTTAAGGAGCTCCCAGTCTTGAAACAGGAGACTCTAATGTGTGAATTAGTGCTGTCTTGGAGGAAAGCACTAGAGGCTGTGGGGATCTGGAGTATATCCATTTTTCTTACAGCTTCCAGATATACAGAGTTGGGCACAGCCAGGACCAGAGGAGTCCTTGAGTACATGTTCCCAGAATCCTTTGGCACAGTTTGGCAGGGCAGCTAAGTAGAGCAGACACTGTGGTAATGAGCCCAAAGGCCTGATGTCAAAGACCTCAACTGGACAATTTTCTCAGCTCTATAACCATAGACACAGCAGCAATCTTAGCACAGACTAGGTCCTGATATTACTCACATGATGAGCCCTGATCTTGGCATAGATCCTGACACTATCCAACCATGTGATAAATATAGCCTCTTTCGTAAGAACAGGTAAGGTGCCTTCAGGCAACACACTCTGACACAAGGAAGGCAGAACCCAAAGCATGTGTCCTGCCTGGGGGGTTAATGACATAAACATCCATTTCATTTCCTAAGAAGAGAAATAGAATTACCAAGTCTTAAAGAGTTAAAGCTGGAAGGCATTATGCCCCCTTACATCACCTTTCATAGCACAGAGAATGGGAATTCAGCTCATTGTATATAGGAGTACAAATGTTAACATTTCATATCTAGCTTTAGATGCAAAAGCCCTTATTCCCACTTCTGAATCTTCCCCAATTAATTTTATCAAAGCATAACTGACTTTTGACTCAGAAACATCAAACTAAAGATTTCTTCTGGCCTCCAGGCCTCTAGCTGGCCCTCTCTGATATACTCTTGTCCACCAGCCAGAGTGATCTATTTAAAGCATAAAGCTGGCCAGGTTTCTCTCCTGCCTAACACCCTTCAGTAGCTCCCCATCACCTTCAGGATGGAGTCCAGGTTCCTTGTCTCCAGGTTCAGCAGAGCCCTGCCTTATCTCTTGCCTCTCCTCACATTCCACTTTATTCCATGCTGTCTTACGCTTATGTTGAAGTTGTGCCTCTTTCCAGAATGGATTGCTCACCAATCTTTGCTTGCTTAACTCTTTCTTAACCTTTGAGATCCACCTTAGCCACTATCTCTTCCAGGGAGCCTTCCCAGAACTCTTAGGCTGGGTCACTGAACCCTCGCCCTGTCCCACCACTAGGCCTCCTCCATGATGTCATTTAGAACCTTTGATAGGGACATCTTATTTATGAGTCTGCATCTCCAGCGTTCTGGGCTTCTGAAGGACAGGAGCTGCATCTTTATCATTCCCCTCCTCTCAGTGCCCGCCACAGGACCTGGCACAATGGAAGCTCTTGGTGAATTTTGACGGAAAAGAAAAGCAATTCCACGATTAACACTCACTGAGAATTACCTGTGTGCTAGGCGCTAGGTGCTTCACACATAGTTGCCACTTCATTCTCCTAATAGCACTGCACCCAGAGTGGTGACTGCACTGCACCCACTCTGGGTGCAGTGGGCTTAGCACTCCTAAGCCCACTGCACCCAGAGTGGTGATTGCCGGTATCCTGTAGGAGCTCCAGTAATACCCAGAGACTGTCTCTTGGCCCTGTCCCTGGCCCAACCCTCCATTCCAACCTATGGCCTCTGGACTCATGTCCACTTCATGCCTCACACCTGGACTTGCCTCTCTGCTTGGCCCCTTGGGTGAGATCCAGGGTCAAAGTCTTTGTCTGTCTTTCTGTCTCACTTCCACCTCAGACACTGGCTCTCACCCTCAGGATCAAGTTCTGCAGCTTGTATACCTAACATTTTCCACCCCAGGAGGCAGCCAAGGCTCCAGAGCCTCAGTCCCAACTCAGCATTCCAGGTCCTTGATTACATGAGAGGAAAGAGTAGATCAAAGTAGGACTGATTGCACCACTGTTACAACGACAACAAGGAAGTTCAGTCAAGTTATGCGCCCAAGGCTACATGGCCTGGCTTCTGCCCAATGCCAAGACAAGACCCAGACAGAGTATCTTCTCTTGTTTGGAGGACACACTCCTTCTCCTTTAAAACAGCCCCTCCTTTAGCCCTTTGAAGGCCTGCCTACTTATATATTTCCCACCTTGGTTATGAGATGTCCAGGCAGGAGCTGAATCTATCACCACCCTCCAGGGGCCAGCCTGGCATAGAGGAGCGCCTTGCGGAAGGCATGGTAAAGGGATGAATGAGTGTCAAGCTCAAGCTCCCACTGATCTCCCTCTGGCTACAGTGGATGTTCTGCCGTCCCTCTACTTCGGTTTCCAAAGGTCGTTGGAATCCTCCTTTGCATTTGGATTGGTACCCAGGAAACAAAGCTATCATATGCATTTTCTAGTCAATTTTTCTGTGTAATTGATACTAAATCCTTCTGTAAAGAAACACACACCCTCAACAACCTAAGGAAAGCTAGTTATGGTTTAATGGCTTAAATAAAGGAATTGTGCAATTCTGGGGAAAGTACCAATCTCTACATTATCCCTTCTGTCCTGAGAACACCAACCTCTCAGGTAACATTTTCTAAGGCTGTGAAAAGAGAAACTGCTTTGGGGTTAGATAAAATTGGGTTAAAATCCTGACTTTGCCTCTTAGGGGCTGTGGACCTTGGGAAGAAACCTGAGAGTCACCCTATGCTCTACCCTCTTCCTTACTCACTTCAGCCAATCTATCCTGCCAGTTTCACCTCCTGAATGGTTTTTCTCCAATCTCTGCTTCAATCACGAACTAGCTGGATGATTAAGCACTTAGGCTCTGGAGTGCGACTGTCTGGACTTGAACCCAGTTTTCTTATTTACTATGTCATCCTGGGTGATTTATGTAACCTCTCAATGTCTCAGTTTCCGGGGATGAAAAATCTTGGGTTATTAACAAGAATCAAGGAAATAATCCCTATAAGTGCTAGCATTATTCCTGGCCCCGAGGAGGAGCGCATAGACATTAGCTCTTCTTACTATTTCTTATTACCTCCTTTGTTCAGGCCATTAACACCTGTGACTCCACACTTCCCCCTGCCCCACCCCTACCTCCCCCACTGCCACCCCCTACCCATCCCTGTAAGGTCTCCTCCCTGGTTTTTCTCCTCTGCTGCCTCTTCTTCAGTCTATTCTCTGTGCCTTTGCCAGAGTATTCTCTTAAAAAGACAGATTTGATCATGTGATTTTCAGATGAGAAACTCTGTAATAGTGCCCCCTTGTCTGTAGAATAAGGTCTGAGCTCCCTAGCTTTGCAGACAAGGCCCTCCATGATCAGGGTCCCTGCATACCTCCCTACAATCCTGAGAGGGAATTGCTGCCTCAGAGTGTTAAATGAAAGTGCCAAAGTCCTACAGCTATTCACTGCTCCAGCTGGGATTTATACCCAAGTCATCTGAGACCAGAGCCTGTGCTCTGTGCATCGGCCCACACTGCCTCTCTCTACGCGGGCCATCCAGGAACTGACAGCAAGAGGCAGCACCAGATAAGCAGGAACGGAAGAGTGTACAGGGGAGAAAGAGGAACTGGGATGGAGACATCACGGCGGGCTACCTGACTGAGGAACTTCCTGGTGGGGTTGGGGCTCTAGGGGCCTGGAAGGACAGGGTAGTGAGGATGATACTGGAGAAGATGCTGAAGCTGTGATTTCAGAATTGGTTGGTGAGATGAAGTGAGATTCAAGTTTGAGTGGAAACATGCATGTCAGAAGCATCTTCCCCAACCCTGGCAGAACCCCAGGAAGCTCTGAGGTTTTGTTCTCGGTTTTGTTACTTTACCGTCAGTGGGGTTGGAAGGACCATGTTAGGTTTTAGGGCTTGCGGGGTCCTCTTTGTTCTCCAGATTAATGAGCTCTAGGTTGGTTGGGGAGGGAGAAGAGTCCTTCCCCCTTGAGGTCCTTCCTTGCAGTGATTCTAACCAAATATCCATCCATTTGTGCAGCAAACCTTCCAGATGCCTGCAAGGCACCAGGGCCCAAGCTGGAAATGCAAAAAACCAATCAGAGGTGGTTCTTGGCCCTAAAGTACTAATTTAGCAGAGAGAATATGCCATATACAATGACAATACTGTGTGAAAAGGGCCTTGGGAGAGCTTGAAGAAGTCCTCTCAGAGATGACATTTCAGCAAGCTTCTCAGTGAACATTTTCCTTCAAAAGGATTACTTGGGTTCATTTCAAAAGGCAAATTTGGGTTATTGCTTTTTGTGATTGTAACTGCCGAACAACATGTCATTGCTTGGCATCGTGTGGCGCTCTTAGGGCACGCAGGGTAGAAGAGTGGTGTGGCAGAGTTCCTTGTCTGGGGGACCTAAAGTGTGGTTCTATATACTCATTGTAATTTCCTCAATTTATAGACCAGGGATAATATCATCACTTCACAAGATTTCATAACTGAAGCACCTGGCAGAGAGTCTGCAGGTCGCATGAAAGGAGGAACACACTCTCTCTGGCTATATTAGGGGCCCAGTGAGGTAATACAAAAGGACAGTGACCTGGGATGAAGCAACTCTGCCACTGACTAGCAGTGACTCTGTACAACTCGATTAACCACACTGAGCCTCAGTTGCCGCCTTTGTCCAGTGGGGACAAACTACCATGTCTGGCCACTGAATGGTAGCTCTTGGTCCCAGGTCTCCCATTCCCATGCTGTATGCCCCCCTCTCTCAGCCTATTTCCCCATCTGTGAACAAGACAGGATGGTGAGACTCTGTGCAGAGAAAGACTGCGAGAGAATATTCTCTAGGGGCTGTTTAGCTTTGACATCCCATGCATAAAACAACAGCCAGATTGGACTGTTGCTTAATTCTATCCAAACTGCCAGAAAGGCATTTGAATAAGTAATCTAATATATACATTTTTATTCTATTCAATATTCAGGTCGTCTCCTGGCTGGAATGAGTATTCAGAATAATGATTGCTTAGAAACATACCATTCCAAATACGAATGAGAATATTTTTGCAATATTCAGTTCAACAAGGATGGGAGGTATGAGATTAGGTTCTGCAAATAATCACATCTTTCACATCTTGGACGCCTAGACACACACTTACTACATGTCTCTCTTCATAATCTTGGAAATGCAAATCCCTGCACTCTTAGAGGCCTGAACATACCTTCTGTGCTAAGTCAGTTCCCGTGTGAAGATGGTAGAACAGGACAAAAAGATGTGACCTCTCATCTGGTGTTTGAGGCTCTGCTACAACATCTTCCCCATCCACTAAGCTGCGGTCTGGTCCCCTCACACTCCAGTGGAGACAGAAAGCCCACTACTCGA
This sequence comes from Aethalodelphis obliquidens, assembly GCF_003676395.1. Classification (NCBI taxonomy): domain Eukaryota; kingdom Metazoa; phylum Chordata; class Mammalia; order Artiodactyla; family Delphinidae; genus Aethalodelphis; species Aethalodelphis obliquidens. Next base: position 12,792,103 of record NW_020837953.1, on the reverse strand, counting down.
AGTAGCTAATCCCACTGGTGGCCAGCTTTGACTTGGGGAAATAGCCTCTCACGCTGAGCAGTCTCCCTACTTCTTCTAGTGTTCCTACGTTGATCCTGGTTCTGCATTCTGTTCTGCTCTCAGATATTCCTGCAGGGATTGAAGGCAATGACCCTCTCCCTTCCACCAAGGCAGCCTTTTCCCTGAGCTGAATCCCCACTCCCTCCAACCTGGAAGTCAGCTCTTGCTTTGTGCCAGCACAGGGCTCTGTAGGGATCAGCCTGGGGGACACCAAGAGCAAAGGTGAACTCAAGATGCCCTGGTGAATTCCTTTTTCTCCAGCTTCCTATGCCATTCAGTATGACAAAATGAAGCTTTTAAAGTAACAGGGGCAGAGTAGTTGTTTCTGAGGAAGGTTGCCAAGGCTTTTCAGGAAACAGAAAACAGCACTGGGGAAGGAAGACCTTTGGATTATAACGGGAGGAACAGAGAGTGCTAGCCTACAAACTGTTCCCAACCAGCACTGCACCCACCTCAGAAGGTATGTGTGCACACGTGTGTGTGTGTGTGTGTGTGTGTGCACGTGCATGCATGAGGGCATGTGGGTGTGTAAGTATGAGTGAGTGTGAGTAAGCATCTATCCTCTCATACTCAACAGTGCCTGGCTGGCGTTAGTACAGAATAAGCTCTTCACTTGGCCAATCGTCACGTGTCTTCAAGATTCGCTCAGATGTCACCTCCTCTAGGAAGCCTCCCCGGACATGCCCTCTTTACCTTAACCAACCTGCATCCCCAGGAAGCTTTCTGTGTTTTCCTTCATATTGTCCAGCTCCTTGCCAGTCGGCCCCTTAGACAGTGGCAGCTTCTTGAGGGTCCCGACAGTGTCTGATCCATCTCTGGCCCTGGGCCTGGAACAGCGTAGGCGCCTCATATATATTGGTTGCATAAATGTATTTGCGGAAAGGTATCGGAGTCCTATTTCAGGGCTCTGACCACTGCCTTTGCTGCCATGTTTTTCCTTCCTGATTTATGGGTTTAAGGGGATGTAGATTAAGTACAGTATAACTCTCACAAGATGGAGGCAGTCGTTGGAGGATCACCGGATGAGCCAGTGGTATCCACAGTCCAGCGATCATGGGCGCCTTCCTGTAAGAGGCAGGCGTTGGGGTGGATAGTGCTGTTTCTCCATCCTCCATCTGCTTTGTACTGACTGTTCCCAGCTGTGATCTGCTGTCCTCCCCTGCCTGGCCCCTCGGAGCAGCCATTCCTTGAGCTGACACTCACATTTTCCTTCTTTCCAGCCAAGTCACAGCTTTTGTATGCTCCCTATGCAGATGTGAAGAATTCTTGAACACATCTGCATATCAGAGTGGTAGGGAAAGCTGCTTGGCAAGAGGCCCTGGCTCAGCAGGAATGCTCTGCTGGCAAGCCTCAGTTGTGAAAGGATCTCTCTCTGCACTGTTCGTGGCCAAGGAACTCAGCCAGGGACCACGCTGGTCAGGGCTGGCCTTTGTCCTACCCAGGGGAGGTTGCAATATGGTGCATTTCTGGGGCTAGAGGAAACTGCAACATCCTCTTAGCCTCCTCCGAGGAAGCTAAGAAAATCGGTAGGCAAATCTTGGGGCAGGGAACTGGTGTCTCAGGCAATGGCACAAAGAGAAAAGAAAGAAAATGCCCGTTGACATACTCATTTACTAGAAGCAGCCCAACAACCCCACTGGTAGAGGTCTGCTTTGTGCTGAGCAGTGAAAGCGAGTCATTAAATAGGAGGGCCTGCTTCACATCTGAGATCTGCCACTTTCAAAGTCTGAGACCTTGGGTAAGCCCTTTAACCTATTTTGGGATCAGTTTTCACATCTGTAAAATGGAATGATAACTGTACCTGCTGCATAAGGTTGAGGGTAAGGCTACATGAGATAAGCCCAATAAAGCACTTAGCAAAGCATGTGATAATCATTTAGTAAATGTCAGTTCTTTTGGAGCAGTTTGTTTACTGTACATTTACTATGTGTCAGGCATTATTCTGGGCACCTGAAGTATTTTGTCATATTTATACCCCACAATAAACGTTCAAGATAAGTATTATTACCCCTTACTTGCAGTCAACTAAACTGAGGCCCAGAGATGTTAAGATATGTCTGAAGGCCACACAGCATAGCAAAGGGCTGTCAGATTTAACTTTCAGGGCCATGGAAAGCCAGATGTCAAATGTCACTGGCAGGACCAGAGCTGGAAATTTCCAAAGGAAAAGGAGGCCTAAGCCTATATGTGGACCAGGGGAGAAGAGGGAATCACATTCTTGTCCAGAGTGGTTGAGATCACAGCTGGAAAGGTGTGCTAGGTATCAGATCTCATAGGTGAAGCATGAAAGCAAAAGGGACGGTGAGTGGTAGGGCTGGCAATCAGGAAGGGCAAGAAACAAGACAGCACAGGCTCCCAGGGAAAGGCCATGGCCAGTGAGTCAGGACGAAGGCTAAGACCAGGGTAAGCGTGTCAGAGCTGGCTGGCCTTGGTTAGGCACTTTCCCTCTCTGGACCTGGATAAGTGGGTAATAATACCTAGATCACAGGGATGAGGTGAGGACTAGATGAAGAGCTGCACATAAGCCTCTTTTCACAGTGTTTGGAACATGGTAGGTGCTCAACAAATGCATCTAGAGAAAAATACCCAGACTAATGTCTGGATGACAGAATTTCAGAAAGAGTAACAGAGATCATTATCTCCATCCTTCAGAGGTGTGGGTTCCAGCTGTAGTCTAGAAAAAGGACTGCTGGGGCAGACTCCTTGCAGGGGTTCAATCACATGAAGATCCCTGAATGCCGAAACTGGCACAAAGAGGACATGCGCTAGCTCTACTGTAGGGCAAGAAGAGGGTGACAGTGTGATGTCTGATCCTGAGATTAGTTTCCTATGGACCCATGTCTGAGCTCCAGGGAGAGAGGGACTGCAGGTAGAAGCTATTTCTAAAAAGGCCACAGAGAGAGCTATGAACGCAGAGCAGAGGAAATGAACTGATTGAAAAGACTGTGACTTTGGCTAATGTAATATTTCTTGTCCCGGCAGCTTGATATTATAAGCAGGAAATACCTTTGGTGGGGTCATCCGATTTCTCTTGGTGGGCAGTGGGAGCCCTGACTAGGGGGGAACACTCTCAGTGGAAGGAAGCAGAGAACCTCATGGGATAGGCTAAGAAGGAAAGAAGCAACACGGTAGATGGCATGTGGAAGCAGATAGCATCCTCTGTGAGATCACGTGTGATGCCCACTGGAGACTTCCAGAAATAACTGAGCAAGCCTTTGAGGGAGGCTGGAGTCCTGCATTAGCACACAGGGGCATGAGCCGACAGATCACAGGTGATTACTGTAAATGGGACCCCATCTGTGCCCACAGGCTGGTGCGGTCTGGGAAAACATCAGTTAAACACTCTCCACCTATTCAACAAATTGCTCCCACGGGTCTGAGGTCATTTCTGAAGATAGGTATGCGTATACCTCTCTTACGTATTTCCTCCCTTACCTCTGACATCTTGGTTAGTAAGTTCTCTTGTTTCATCCTCACAAAAATTTCCCAAATTCACTTCCTCCCTGCTTTTCCAGCTTTTTTCTGGGTACACGAGGAATAGGGTCCATTTTTCAGTGATTGAGGGTGGTAGCAAGGGCTAATCTACGTCCATTATTATGATAAATGCAGGGAAGAGCACAGAATTTTTCCTTGAAGATTTATGATCTGATTTCAGCCATTCATCTGAAGACTCTTCGAAATTGTCAGAGAATGCATGAATTCACTCACTCACTCATTTATTCAACCAATGAACAAACATTCTCTGAGCGCTCTGTCAGGCTTGATGCTGGCTACTGGGGACACATGGCCCCCGTGTGCTTGAGATGCTTAGGGTCTAGGGAGACAAGTACACCGTAGAGGGTAGCACACTAAGTTGCACTGTTGACAAGGGCCAAGCTAAACGAACAATGCAGATCATTTCTGTGAAAAGACATTCGCTAGGTCATTTGCCAGATGATTGCTTTTTTCTCATTCTCTTCCTTGGAAGATGTGCCTGAATGATGTGGGAGAGGGAAAGGGCCCACTTTTCACTGCCCCCTTGGGAAGGAGGTGTGGAGTAAGGGAAGGAGCACAGGCCTTGCAGCTAGACAGGCTTGGGCCTCAATACCTGTTCTGAAACTTGTTAGTTGTCTGGCTTTAGTCAAGTCACTTCACCTCTCTGAGTTTCAATTTCTTCATGTGCAAAAAGAGGATAAGTTATATAAAATATATAGAATAGTCCTTAACATATAGTAGGCACTCTGTAAATGGAAGTAATTTTCATTTTATCCCAAATTTCAGGTTTGCAAAATTCGTTAGCGTTCAACAAGTAAATGAAGTTTACCGTGATGAGCTACTGAGATTCTGGAGTTGGTCTGTTCCAACAGCGTAGCCCAGCCTATAGTGACTAATGCAAAGGGATGGCCTTCTCATGGTCACCCATCTGAGGCAACCAGTTCAGAGCTGCTTGCTCGGTTCATTGTATTTGTTTCTCTTTAAAATTCCAAGTCTCTAATTTGACCTTTGGAGGATGCTAGCTGGTAAAAGGCCCAGGCTTTCCCACATGCTGATTGTCTGCTGTGCTTGGGCCCAGTCCCTACATATGGAGTGGGACAACAATACTTGTAACTGATCCTGCAAGGAGGCCCTCTCTCTCCCTCCCCTTCCTACTACCCCCAGCTCTCTGGAAAGCATCAAGAATAAAATAAACAAGAGCACATGTGGCAGGAGCAATCCTCTCTCTGGCTGTGTCCCAACAGATGGGACACCATAGGTAGCCCTCCAGGGCCCTGATCATCAGCTGGTTGGGGGTGGGTGGTGGGCGGTGGGGGTGGATGCTAGATAGAGGGAAACTCAAGTTCTTTAGGCCAAATCCACTGTGCCATGGAGTCCGAGAGCCGAGAGGGACTTCTAAGACATTTCAGCACTGGCGTGTAACTTTTCTGGGGCAGGTTAGAGAAGAGAGTTGTCCATAGCCACACAGCTCTCTAGTGATATGGCCAAGACCTCAGACTCCGGTCTCCTGAATCCCAGTCTGTGCCTTCTCCACGTTCCTGGGCAGCTTTGTTTGGGCATCTACAATGGCATCCTGTTTCCAACATATCAAATTCAAATATTCTGGTCTGGAATCCAGCGTCTAGGGGATCTGACAGTCACTCTACCTTTCTAGCCTTATTTCAAACTCAATGGACAACTTAGACTGGTACTTTCTGCTCTTGAAAATTTGCTCCAAATTCCCCTTTACTTTTGTTTAAATCCCCCTCTTCTCTGCTGTCTGCTCTGGGATGCCTGGCTCTTACTTAAGTATGTCTTCTTGGTTCTGTCCTGACCATTCGCTTTCTGGCTGAGGTTCAACCTTCTCCGTAAGAGTGCCTTTTGGGGGTTTATCTAGAAAGTGCAGATTATGCTATGTCAGATGATGCAGTTGGGGAGTGAGGGGGATCTGATGTTACAGCTTTCTACTAGAGGGGTTGACCCAGCAGTGTTCAGGGCATGGCTGTGTCTGACCACAACCCGAGAGGCAGTGTCAAAAGGGTCTGAGATAAAAGATAAGGAGCCCTTCAGTGAGGTGTTACACTTGGAAGCTCACACAGAAAGGTAGCCTTAGGAAGGTCTGTCTGGAAGCCAGGGCAGCATGATCAAGGAAAGCTATGGGAGGCCACCACCTAAAGCTGAGCCAGATAATAAGTGTGGCCTCTTGTATGGCTGGACCTTATGTAGGTGAGGAATTGCCTTTGGGGGCATCAAAATGGACAGACATTCCCAGGGGATGAATTAGGACAGAAGGGCACTTCCAAGGCTGAGAGTTGCCCAGAGGAAGCTACAAAGCTGGAGTCGGGAATGGGAATGCGCGTGGTGCTGCGGGGGAAAGGCTGGGTGTGATTTTAGAGTGAACAGCAGTTTTGGTGGCTACGGGTCATGAAGAACAGAAGAAGGAGGTAGGTTAGGAGGTTCACTTTAATTTACAATAAGGGCTCTGGATCAGACGTTCCTCTTTTTTTTCCTCCCCCCTGAATAACACTACATTGGCCTGGACAAATTCATAATTTTTAAATTTATTCATTTATCAAACATTCCCTAGAGTCTGCTCCGTGCCAGATCTTCGGCTAGACACTAAGGAAACAAAGGTGAATCCTGTATACTCCCTGCCTTTAAGGATTTAATTTCTTGGGGAGAAACATTCATGTAAACTCAGAAATAATATAGAGTGGTGAGTGCTGTGAGAGATGGAAGCCAGGAGGCAGAGGAGAGAGGAGGCACCTGACCCAGCCTGGAGGTAAGTGAGTGTGGGGGAAGGAGTGCAGCAGGAAAAGCTTCCAGAAGAAATATCTGCTGAGGGAGAAAAGGATTTGGATATGTAAAGAAGGGATAGTGTCAGATTGCTGTAGAAAGACACAGGCAGGCTTGGGCAACGAAGTGGTGGAAAACCAAACCAAAACAAAACAGTTTAGGAACAGATCTCAGTAATGGGGAAATCAAGCAGAGTCCTAAGTGTCCAGATTAATAAGCACATGGCATCTGGGAGATCTGGACCCTTGGCTGGGATCAAGAGCAGAGAAAAGAGATTCTAGGTCCCAAGGAAGAGGTGATCCCATCTAAAGGGAGCCTAGGTTTATGGTAGAAGCTTCTTATATTGTCCCATTTACTCTTTACCAGATCCACAATCTGGTTTCCAGGGCTCTCCGCACTAGGGTTTGAGCCCAAAACTCCAGCTAAGAATAAGGTTCTGTTTTACTTCCTATGGGTCAGACTTTATGTATTTCCCCTCATTAGAGCCTTGGTGGAAAGGAATAACTGGTCATGGAGCAAAACTGGGTGAGGTGTGTCCTGCCATTGGAGTTACTACCCTTCCTGTGTGGACTTCCTTGCTCATATCCCTCTGGCTCTGATGGGGGCCCTCTGGGCAGCTTTCTCGTAAAGCCAAGGCTCAGGCTAGGGCACTGGAAAAACACAAAGGAGGACTTAAGTGTTGTTTTGGTTCTGGACCATTTGAGTCTCACAAGCTTGGGATGAAAGAACCCACATTTTAGTTCAGCTCAGCTCAGTGGAAATCTGCACTGAGATTTGGAGCCAAAGTTCCAGGTAATTATAATAGCTAACTTTCTCCTTCCTTGTGAGTATATTTGCCTTAGGGAAAGCGGGCTGAGATGAGGTTGGATATGGGTATTTTTGAGTCCCCTGGCCAAATGCTACCATGATATCATCTCAGCAACACCCTTAGCATTATCGCTGTCTACTAGTTTTAGCCAGAGACCGACTGTCCCCCAGTTCCCTGCCAGCCTCCTCAATGGGACCTAGAATCTCTTCACTCTTGTCTTGAAACCCAGCCATGTGCCTAGTCTTCCCTGGTGTCATTTGCCTATTAACATGGACATCTAAGAACTATCCGCTTGGCTCTCTCATCGCTGAGCTCTGCTAGTTTGCTTCTTCTATTGGGACTCCAGATGCAGAACACTCTAATGGTAATGGTGATTTTTCAAACAGCCAAGTAGAGCACTTGACCTCTTGTTCAATCTCATTCTTCCTTTCCCTTTGTCCTCCACTATTGAACTGTGAGTTGAGTCCCAGAGAGTCGACCAATGTGGGTAAATTAGCAAAGCGATGGCAATAATGGTCATTCATAGAGCACTGTCACGCTGGAAAGAACACTGACTGGAGTCAGATGGAGTTAATTTGAATCCGTGCTTGGCTACTTACAAGCTAAGCTTCGACAAGCCACTTCACCGTCGTCAGCCTCACTTTCCTCATTTATAAAAGCAGGGGTAATAATTCTAACCAGATAAGACCTTTGAGCAAAGTATATTATATTCAATTCCTCAAGGGTTGAGCCCATGCTGTATTCTTCCTTGTACCCTCAGTACGTACAAAGCACCTGGCACACAATAGGTGGACAGTAAATGATAGCAGTTAGTAATATTTACTTGAGAAAGAATATATTCCGAACACGCAGCCAAATGAAGAAAGGGGATAAAAAAGAAAAACGATCATCTCGTTCTTCACTGTATGGACCTAGAAATCAGAGAAGCAGACGAGTTAAGAGTTCAAGGCAGTTCTAATTACAACACTAATGCTATTAACTGTTGATCATCTGCCTGTTGCTATCATCTCTGCTTGGAGTCAGATATGCTCTGTCTTTCTGAAAGCAATTCCTGGTTCTCTAAAACATCTTTAATGTAACTAATATATTGCATTATCTTTGTTCTGGCATTAGCATCTCAAACTAAATAAAACATGGGCAGAATTTGACTACTCATTGAGGAGCTATAACGTGTGTGTATGGTGGGGAAGGGGAGTGGAGAGAGAAAGTGAGAGAGAGAGAGAGAGAGAGAGAGAGAGAGAGAGAGAGAGAGAGAGAAAATGTGGCCAGTTCTGCTGATTTATGGAATTTGCTATGTGGAGCTGCAGTTAAATGCCTTTGTCAGGGTAGTGGAGGTTGGGTGGGGGGCAGTTAAGTACAAGTTGAGGAGGATGGAGGAAACCTCTGAAATAGTTGTGTTTTGGACGGGTAGGTAAAATTTGAAGTGCCTTGAATAAATCTGAGAGCATTCTTTGTGGCTGAACAGCCAGATTTCACTCTGCCAAATCAATCTGAAAAGAAGCTCAGACAGAACTGTGGAGGTGCCTGGACTTCACATTCAGGCATTTGTGGGAATGAGGTAAAGATTAAGTGTCTCTTTTGCATGAGGTATTCTAGTGTTTTAAGTCCTTTTAACCAGATGGCCACCCAGGTAGGAAACTAACCATGCTTCTGAAGGGAAGAAGGAAATGTGGCCTCCTTTGCCAGCCTGTAACCCCAAGGTTCAGGAAATCAACACTCATTTCCCTAGTGGGTTATGAGAGCTTATCCCTGTAATCAATAAGCATGAAAGCTCTGGTACCCCTGGACTCTTGCACCATGGAAGATGTTTCTTCATGCATGCGTGCATTCATTCAATAAATATTTGAGCACCAACTATGTGCCCAACAGAAAGATTAAGAAGATACCGTCTGTCAGTAAAAAGCCTACAGTCTAACGAAGGAAGAGGACATTATAACATAGTGTGACACGTGCTAAGATGCAGGTCTGGGCAAACCACTGTGAGACCACAGATGTGCCTAAGCGTGCTCAGGGATGAGGAACTCAGGGAATGCCCCAGAGGTGGTCAGGATGAAGAGGAATTCACCAGACCAGCAGGTGTGAGGGAAGTCATTCAAGGCTGAGGGACCAACATCACAAAAGTCTAAACATGAGAGAGAACTTGGTCTATTCTAGGAATTGCAAACACTTGAGAAAAGTTTGAGCACAGAGAAAAAACTGAGTGGCCATGGAAAACAGTGAGGCTGGAGAGATATTTGCCCAGTGCTTCATGGAAGCCAGAGACTAGTGCCCTGCACCCTGCCCCCCAAATATATATGACATTTTGAAGGCTGCTATTTCCTGCCTCGAGCGATTCCTGATCACCTGGGATAGTGTTCTGTTAAGTTTAGGAGGCCTCAATCTGTCCACTTAAGAGGGCATTTGGTTGACCTGACGGGCTTCAAGAATCAAATGAGATAGTGGAAGTAAAGAATTAAATATACTCCAGTTACTCCACGGGATCAGACCTGGTTTGTTACACAGCTTTGCCATTGAGGGCTGTGTGAACACTGGAAAGTTATTTAACTTCCATGAACTTCAGTTTTTTCATTTATTGAATGGATATGATTATGGAGAGGATTCAACAGAATAACTTATTCTATTTATAAACTGAAGCATACTGGTTAAGTGAAAGGATTTTTTTGTTTGTTTGTTTTTGTTTTTTGCGGTACACGGGCCTCTCACTGTTGTGGCCTCTCCCGTTGTGGAGCACAGGCTCCGGACCCACAGGCTCAGAGGCCATGGCTCACGGGCCCAGCCGCTCCGTGGCGTGTGGGATCTTCCCGAACCGGGGCACGAACTCGTGTCCCCTGCATCGGCAGGAAGACTCTCAACCACTGTGCCACCAGGGAAGCCCAAGTGAAAGGATTTATTAGTATTAATTAGAATTTCATCTCTATCTGGTGGGTACCTGGACCCCTATTCCATTTACGCAGGTGTCTGGATCTAGTGCTCCCCTTTCCCACAATGCTGAGCTTGGGTGCTCCCACCCGCTATGGTCAGCTAGAATTCCAGCTGACCAGACTGACTGGCTCTCTGCTGCCCTCACCTGTCCAGAGCCAGGCTTCCACAGTTGATACGGGACCAGAAGCCTAACCTCCTGCTTCTCGGGCCTCCCTCTTACACCTCCTGAGAAGGCAGGAACAGAGAGGGCAGCACCCAGGGCCAACCTCAGTTCATAACCCTTTCTAGTATGTGCTTATGTGTCCCTGCAGAGGCACCTGGGAGATGTAGGCCTGTTTCGGGTGGGTGATGGAGGCTGTGGGATCGGCAGGCAAAAGACCAAGACGTTCCGCTTCTGTCCGGAGCCTTGGCAACATCTTGAGCACCTGATATTCTGCAGCCACACCAGGAATGTTCCCGGGATTAGGCCAAATTCATATATGAGAGACAGATTTGGAAAGGCCATCCTCCTCCTTCGGAAGCAAATGTCTTCACCAGCTCCATCTTCCAGCTGCACAAATTGGTTAATTACAAGGGCTGTGATTTGCAATCAATATTATCTCCTTGGCATCTACTTCACTGAAGGCAAATATTTATGGCCACATTAGAGAAAGGGCATATTGTCTTAATCAGGAGCCATGCATGGAACACTGGGCTAAGTGATTCTTAGGGCCCTGATGTCAGTTTTTGCTTTTCTTGGTAGGAAGGATTTTGGGCAAAAAACACAGGCAGATGCTAGATCAAGGCCCTGATTTTCACAAGATGAAGACAACCAGAGGCATTAATCCGAAGGAACAAATCCTAAATGCAAAGAAATGCTTTATGCACAGAGATGCCTACCACAGATTTCTTTTCATAATGGTGAAAAAAAAGATTAACTTAAATATTCAATATAAAAGGAGTACATAAGTTATTATGCATTTACTTGATGGAATATTATCAAGCCAGTAAGAATGATGGTAATGAAGCACTACATATTGACGTGGAAAATTCTTACCTTGTGCTGTTAAGAGAAAAGAAGAGACACAAAATAAGTGGGTGTTCTATACCTTTTAGAAAATATGCATAGAAAAAAAGCCTGGAAGGAAATACAGTGATGTGACAATGGTGGTAGTCTTTGAGCATTTCACCTTCTATTTTCTCCTACATTTTTCTTGAATGAATGTGCATTAATTTTACAATTAAAATTCACTAAAAATGGTGAGAAGAGGAAATGATTGGTCATACTGGCAACTTCACAAAGTCACTGTACTCCGCATCCTGGATTGAGGAAACCAGCTGGTAACATGGAAATATATTTTCATTTGGTCAGGAGATAAGTATTAAGAATCCACATGGCAGGACCCAACACTGAATGCTTGTCTTTGCCTTCAAGGCTTCATGGAATATTGGGGAAGGACCGCTCCCCCACTATGTGGAAGAGGTTATGTGGAGTGCTGGAGGAGCACAGAGCAGGCTCTTAAACCAGCCTGAGTGGTCAATGAGGGCTTCCTGGAGGTGGTAATATTCAAAATAGATTTTGAAGGATAAAGAGGCAGAGAACATTCCAAGAAAAGAAAACGGGTCTAAAAAGGTATGTGAAAGACCCTGTCATGTTTGGGGAATGACCAGTACTTCATTGTGGCTGAAATATTGGGTGCATGGGGAATGAGTGATAAAAAGCATCCCCAGGCTAGATTCTGTCCTTTTTTTTTTTTTTTTTCCAGTATGCGGGCCTCTCCCTGTTGTGGCCTCTCCCGTTGCGGAGCACAGGCTCCGGACGCGCAGGCTCAGCGGCCATGGCTCACGGGCCCAGCCGCTCCGCGGCATGTGGGATCTTCCCGGACCAGGGCACGAACCCACGTCCCCTGCATCGGCAGGCAGACTCTCAACCACTGCACCACCAGGGAAGCCAACCAGGCTAGATTCTGAAGGGCCTTGAATATCATTCTAAAGCAGCCCTTCTCTGAGAAAATCTGGAGAGGTTTATCCTGAGGGCAACAACGAGCCTTTGAGACTGCTAACAGGGGCAGGAAGTGGTCAGAGCTGTGTGCCAAGAATGTCTCTCTGGCTGCAGCATGGACTTGGGAGTGGATTTAGGGGATGGATTTGTGAGGGATAAAGAGAGACTGAAGGTAGAGGAGTCAATGGGCATAGGATAGCAGGAGTTCTGGTGAAAGATGGGAAGAATGAACCAAGGAATGCTAGACTTACAAGAGCCCTTAGAAATCTTCCAGCCTTTGACGTTGGAGGAAGAACATGTTTCTGGATCAGTTTAACACTGAAATCAATAGACTGAGCAAAGCAGATTGCTCTCCCTAGTGTGAGTAGGCCTCAACCTATCAGTTGAAGGCCTGAATAGAACAAAAGGCAGACTACCCCTTCCCCCCAGATAAGAGAGAAGCCCTCCTGCCTGACTGCCTTTGAGTTGGGACATCAGTTTTTTCCTGCCTTTGGACTCTGATGGAAATATCAGCCCTTCCTGGGTCTCGAGCTAACTTGCCCCTCCTGTCTTTGGACTAGAATTACACCATCCGTTCTCCTGGGTCTCCAGCTCGCCAACTGAAGATCTTGGCACTTGTCAGTCTCTATAATTACATGGGCCAATTTCTTATTATAAATCTCTCTAGGGATAGATGGATAGATATGCAGGTACGTCTATTGCTACTGGTTCTGTTCTTATAATCAGATTTCTATTAATATAGTCTGTAATCACATTGGTCCTTTTCACATCCACATTGCCTCAGTGGCACCAGAGTTGACTTAACCAGTTGCAAAGCTGGGAGGCAAGCCTAGGTCTCATGGCTCCTGCCTGGGGCCCTTTCACTCTACCACACTGTATCAAAACACACCAGGACCACCTGAGAGAAAATAAATTCCTTATTGCCTGTACCAGCTTTTCTGGCATCAGACCTTCCAAGATCCTTGAAGGCCGAAGCCTTGGTTTCTTAATACATCTAACTATTCACTACATGATTACCCATTAGCAGGGCAAAGATTTCCTTCATTCTCACAGGGTGTTTTCAGTAGTCACTGTCAGAAAACAAGTCCTAAGAAGCAACTTTGCTTTCCTCTCACCATCTACCGCCTCTGGTTCCCTCTGTTATATCCTTCTTTATCCAATTCTGCTCAGCAGGCTGAAACATAGTGCCAAATAATTAACCAGCCTCCCCTGATAAGTAAGCCAGCCCCACCTGGAGACCAACACACACTCAGAGGTTGGCTAGACTCTGGTACCAGGGCAAAGGTCAGCTGGGGCAGACTAAGGACTCTGGTGATCAAAGGTGGGGGTCACCATCTATCACCTTTCCCAAGTCTCTCCTTCTCCATTCCCCAAGGCCTCTGCTTAGAATTCATTTCTCCTTTCTTCTTTGCCTAACAAGTTCCCATTTTTCCTTAATGCCCGGTCCGATGCTTCCTTCGTGCTCCCACAGTACCCTGTGCCCATTTCTACCCAAGCGAGACTACTGTATTTCTTCACTTCTCCTTTTCTTCCTTTGGACTTTCTCTAGATCAAGAATCAAGTCTTACTCCTTTCTTTCTCCGTGCCCAGCACAAACTATGAAATGCAAGATGCATCAACATGTGTTTAATGCATGAATGATTGAACGAGTAATTAAAAACTTGAATTTCAGGTCTGCTTATTTCATCTCTGAACCAAGGCACCTTGCTAGGCCTTAATTTTGGCATCTGTAGAACGGGAATATCTGCTTCTCAGAATTATTGCAAGGAATATATGAAAGAGAGGGGATGGTGGGACTATGTGATCCCACAGAAAGGCTGTGTGTGCACATGGGAGCACACCTTGTGAGCCATCAGGGTAGTTAGTTACCTTCTCCCAAGGTGTGTCAACAAGACTGTGAGCCCTCCAAGGGCCATATGTTTCTTTGAGTCCCTTTTGTTCCTTCCTCTCTCCCTTTCACTTTCCTTCCCTCCCTTCCTCTCTCTATCCTTTCTTTTTTCCTGACCTCATATTTTCACCAAACACCTAATACAGTCCAGACATTTGGGATACAGTGGAAGGACAGTCAAACCTACCTTTCTGCTTTTAAGGAGGACCTCACAGTGAGGGAGTCAGATATAAAATGACAATCACAGTCCAGCATGCCAAGAGCGGGGACCCAGAAAACCTGTGGGCTTTGCTCACACGTGGAGGTAAAGGGCATTCACCACAGCCCACATGGCAGAGCAGACCTCCTTTAGGGAGACTTACCCTCCCACGACTAGGTGTCAGTTAACTGAAAACTGTTCTACACATAAGGATAGACATGTTTGGAAGAGCAGAGGTGAGAGAGAATGGAGGACATCAGAAAGGTCAGAGCGTGAAGTGCTGGGTGAGGCCTGGTGGAAGAGATGGTCGTTGGGTTAATATAAGACTGGAGGGGCAGACAGGGGTCAGTCCTACAGGGCTTTATCAGCCATGGTGAGGTATTGGCCTCTATCCTCAGATCAGTGAGAATTGTGGGAGGAGTCTACCGTGGGGAGTGACAGGTCCAGATTTGTTCCCCAAAGGAGCAAAACAGGAATCCCATGGGAGGAGGACAAGTGGGGGAGAGGGAGGCTCTGGAATTGCCATTTTGGGGATAAAAGCTAAAGGCTGGGGAGCTTGGCCTGGGGAAGGGAAGACCTGGAGGTCAGCCACGTTGCTGTCTTCCCACGTGAGGCGCTGCTGAGGGAGAGGAAGCAGGTGTGCTCTGTGTGCTCTAACAGTGCTGGGACCAGTGCGTGTGACTGGCCGGCTACCTGTGTAAACAGGGCAATCCACTCACCTCACTGAGCTTCAGCTTCCTCACTTGCAAAATTGGAACTAAACTGGCTTCGGCGCACGGCTGTAAGGGTTTAATGTCAAGAGGCACACCAAGTACCCAGCACGTGGTTGGCACATGGGAGGTGCACATGGTAGGCTCCTCGGGACTCTAAACATAAATACTGAGATGGGGTGAGAAGCATGCTGGCGGGGGAGCACGGAGGGAGGAGGGAAACAAAAATAATTTCAGCTTCGAACACAAAAACAATTCCGCTTGCTTCCTATTTTGGGAATTGCTGCGGAGGCCAGGAGGGAAGGAAGGATCCCATTTTAGTGCAACCCGCCTTCTCACTGGGGCTGTGACTTCCAGACTCCAACCTGCCTCTTGAATCGGCTTTATAAAAGACTTGGTTACTGAATTGGCTAAGGGGTACCAGAGACTTCCTTCAGCTTAAATATCCTGCCTCAGAAAAGCCCTCCCTGATACGGGAACTCTCTAGGACCTCCTGGTGTAGCATCTCATTACACCATTTATTTTGCCCTTTTTATAGTGTGTCCTTATAACTTGTGTGATTGTTTAATACTTTTCTCCTCCCCAATGAAGGCAGAGACTATTTTTGATGTTCCCTTTTGTATCCCCAGTGCTTAGAGCAGTGTCTGGCACATAGTAGGCACTTTATTCACTGACTGACGAAAGGAATAAATGCATGAATAAACGGACAAGTTGGAAACAAGGGAAAAGGGCATTTCTAGCAGAGGAAACTCCATAAGCAAAGGCATGGATGTGGCAATATGCAGCATCCATGCAAGTACCAAGAGAAAAGTTCAGTATGTCTAAGAGATAAAGATGGAAACGGCTTTGGGGGCAGACAGTGCAAATTCCTTAATGCCGTGCTAAGGACATTGGACTGTTTCCTGTGGGTGATGGAGGTACTCAAGCAGGGAGGTCCCTGTGCTGGAAGACTTGGACAAGGAGAGACTGGAGGGGCTTCCTCCCTGCTTCTGGAATCTGTGGTTTGGTCGTCTGCTCTGTTCAGGACCTTCATTTTGGATCTCAAAGCCCTTCTTTCTTCTCCAACCATTTCCCACAATTCAATTTGACTGAGAATCACAGATCATTTTACTGCATTTAAGCCCCAAGCTGGAGGAAAAACTCCTTCCTGAAGTCCCAGATAGTAAGAGTTCCTCCCGTCATTCCTTAGACAACCCTTCTCAGCACAATCAAACCCTTAACTTGCTTCAGAAGACCAGGGTTCCAGGCAGCCTCTGCTCCTATCATACACCTCATTCTCTCATTTTATAAAATGGGGTTGGTAAAAATTGCATCTATCCTCTGAGGGTTGGTAGGAGGATTAAACAATACAAAGAGTGTGAAAGAGTTTGCTGAATTGTACAGCACAGCCAAAGTCGCATGTGGTCACCATGAAATACAAAAGCTGGTACTCTAGTCAGGTACACAGGCACACGTTAGCAAAATGTAAATCTGGGCTCCAGTCCCAGTCTCCCACCTCAACCACTACCAAAAGCAGGTTTGTGGTGGGAGACATAAGCTTCAGAAAGTGAGACTCCAGAGTCTAGGGATCAGATGAACTGGCTAAGAAATTTCTAGAAAGAGCCCCATGGCCTGAGAGAGAGCAAAATGAGAGCACAGACTGGAGGGTTGTAAATCTCTCTTGTTAGTGAACTAAATAAAGGCCTAGGCAGGAAGAGAATAATTTACAACTCAAACTTCATCCTGATTTTCTGAATTAAGTGCTTTCATGACTTGCTGCCAGAAGACGGCTTGAGACCAACCTTTTGAACCCTAAAAGACTCCACAAACGTGGGGTTTTGTGGTTAAGAGGAGACCCTTAAGGATCCAGCTCCAATGTCTTTCCCACCCTCACCTCCCACAGTATAACTTCATACTTTCCCAAAGTCTCTCCCATCCCCCAAAGTCTAGGCACAGTGGACCGTTTACCTGTCCCCAAGTATATTATTTGTTCTTTCACCTCCAGGCCTCTGTACACGCTATTCCCACTGCCTGAAAGCTCTTACTTCCTTCTCTACCAATCAAGATCTTGTTTGTTCTTTAAGGCTTTGGTCAAATGATATTTTTCTTTTCTCTGAAAAAAACTTAAGGTGAAACTTGCTTTGATTTCTTAAGGTGAAATTAATCTCCCTTCTTTTATTGCCTCCAGATGATATTATTGTACTGTGCTTTTATTTGGTAAAAAATCTGTCATATTTAAATTTTAGTCAATTGTTTCTATGACTTTTCCTTTATTATATTGTCTCTAAATCCCTAGTGCCTACCACAGGTCTTCATATAGCCGAGGGGCTTAGTAGGTACGTGTTGAAGGAAATGAAAGAAGAGTAAGGAGGAAATCAATTTTTATTGCATATCTAATGGCATGCCAAGCCCTTTATAGATACTGACTCTTGTAATTATGGCTCTCCCCAGCTTCCCAGGCTATGGGCCTTTAAACAGAGTCTTTGGATGCAGGCATGCTGTAGAAAAACCCTGGGTGAGAGCTCTGGTCTCACGTCTTCATATTCCCTGCCACCCTCCACTCCGCTCTCATCTCCCTGGCTCTTGGATTGTCTGACTCTATGTCCTGGCTCTTGATAGCTGCCCCTCGCAGTTATCAACTTCAACTCAAGGCAATAATTATTTCTTGTATAACAACTATGTGCGGCCATGTTTTTTGCATGCTTTCTTGTTTGGAAAGCCGTCTTAGGCGTGGTTGCGGGGAAGAAATAGTTTTAGCTGCACAGAATCACAACAGCTGGGAAATCTTCCATAGGCTAAGGGATGAGACAAACCCCATATGGTGGTATCCCCTTTACAAATGGGACCACTAGGTTCAGAGAGGCTGGGTGCACTGCTAGTAAGTGTTGAAGCTTGTGTTCAAAGACAGGATGGCTGTCTGATGCCAAAGCAGCAGAAAGTGGAAGAGATAAACCAGAGTATTGCCCCCGCCCCAACCTCCATGGAGATGTCTCTGGCAGTGGCTAAGTCTCCTCCGTGGCTCCAGCTACTGCTGGACACGTGGCCGCAGTTTCAGCTTCTGTTGGGTAACCCTAGCTCCTAGGATCCAGCATCACCTGTCCTCCCGTTGACCCTCTAGCCTAGGATGATAGTGTCTTCCTGCTGACCTCTGAGTTTGTTCACCATTCTCTGTTTGGATTCTCAACTGGTACCTATTCCTTGCATTGAGTCCCCTCTCTTTTAAATATTTGGAGTGGTTTCTTTTTCTTGGTTGTAGGTTGACTGATAACTCAGATTGAGATAAAACTAAAAAACAAAGCAAAACAAAACTTGCAATGATGCATAACAATAACTGGTAATGTGCCAGAACTATTAACTGTGTAATAGTAATGATTGCTGACGACAGACTGTGCCTCAGGTATTTCTAGACTGCCAGTTACAATCCATTCTCTAGCTCTAGTTGTAACTCTACTCCCTTCTTTTCCTCTCATATTTGAATAGTAATAAATAAAAATAACAAAACTGTAGGGTTAACCTTAAATCTGTTCTACCGATACAAAAGAAGTATATCATGTATAAAGCTTAGTGTTTTCACTGTTATTAGTAACACGTGTGTGTGTGTGTGTGTGAGAGAGAGAGAGAGACATCTCACAACCACTGTTCTTTGCCCTGATGCCTTACAAAATAAAGGCTTGTTGTGACAGAACAGCTTTTTAGTGTGGGCACTGTGAGTCTGGAACCAGAGTGCCCAAGTCCAAGATGGGTCCAGTAACAGCTCAGACTTCTCCTTTGGGATTTTGGACCTGCCACTCATCATCATCATCATCACCACCATGATCATAACAGGAGACCGTCACAAACACTCGTATACATGCCAAGCACCATGAATCTTCCTGTTGACTTATGAGCTCCGTGAATCATCATGACTACCCTACGAGGAAACTGAGTCACAGAGAAATTGAAGAACTTGACCAAGATCACATGGATAGAAAAAGGGCAGAGTCTGGGTGAGTACACGCAGTCAGTTTGTAGGGGTATGCTATAAGCCACAATTCCTTAGTGCCTCTCTATAGAGCAGGCTTGTCTACTTCGTGGCCCATTCATTATACCATCACCTCTGTTCCTCCCCTCTCAGACTTCTTTTCAAAAGCATCACATGCCCTACCCTCTGCGCCAACTCTTGGGACAGGAACGTTCGCATTTCATAATCGCTCCATTGGCAAAGTACAAGTTCTACCCTATGGAGTGAGGGAGGCAATCAAAAAGGCTCTATCACACACGATTCCTCCTTGCTCTTGAATATGAGCGGCCAGAGAGAGGCTGGAATATCTCTCAGGGGAAAAGTCTGAGGAACAGAAAATAGGGTCTTTGGAAGAATTTGTCTTTCTAGGAGTTAAATCAGTTTAGAGTAGAAAGTATACCAAGGAAAAACACCCACAAAAATGGTTTGCTGCTTTTTTTTAACTTAAAATTATGGAAATTGTTTCTGACAGCAAATTGCTCCTAATTAATTTCTTGGCTCTGCTGGGAAAATGTACTGTTCTGTTGATTTCTAAATTCCACCAGCTTAATTATCAAAAGAATTTTTTTTTTCCTTAAAACTATTAACATGTGGGTTTGCAGTTGGGGGTTTGTCAGCAAAGTGTGAAGGGCGAGGGGAGAGGGGGAGGCAGGGGTTGGATGGGCAACAAAAGGCCTAGGGACACAACTAAAGTCCTGGACCCCACATTTCAAACTCCAGGAGAAGGTTATGTCCACAGGAAAAGAAGTCTGAATGGTATAGGCAGAATAATAACGTGAGGAGTGCCTGGGTATAGATTTGGGAGAATTCGACTCAAATTCCATCTCTATTACCAACCTTAGACAAACAATGGAGGCTTTTTGAACTTCAGTCATTTTTGTAAAATGGGGCTGGTAATAATGTCAACATTTACAGAACTCTTGCCACATGCCAGGCAGTGCCCTACGTGCCTTTGTGTGCATTAACATCTTATTCTTCTCCACAGCCCCATAAAATAGTGATTTCAACTCTTTCTATCTTACAGGTGAGAAAACAAGTTCAGAGGGGCCATGCAAATTGATGAGTGGCAGAGGCCAGAAAAGAACCCAAGCAGCTGGGCTCACTGTGAGAGGAGAGGAGGCCGAGTTCCCAACTATTGGTCAACCTGTCTGCCTTCGTCACTAGACTGAGAGCGTCTCAAGGTTGGGGGACTATTTTCTAACTGATTTTATATTCATAATGCAGTTAATGTCTGATAAGTATATAAATGAATGAACAAATGGTTTATATGCTCAATAAAATATTGGCAGAATTTAAATCTGAAATCAGTTAATTTGGTGCAGTTTATGAAAAAACATTCAATTTCAGTCACTCAACAGATGTTGATAAATTATCCACTCTATGCCAGTCACTGTACTAATCAATGAATAACCTTGGACCCTCCGCAATTTTGCTTTGGGAGACTGATCCTAAGAAAATAATTGGACAATTGGGTAAAGATAGATGAACAAGGATATTCATCACAGCATTCATTCATTCATTCACGCAACAAACATTTGTTGAGAGCTACTACGTGCCAATCATTTTTCTAGGCACTCCCACTGCATAAGACAAAGTCCCTGCCTTCATGCAACTTACAATCTTGTAGGAAAGACAGACAAAAAAACCCAAATGGATATACAATGTCAGGTGGAAATAAGAGCTAAGACGTGAAATGAAGCAGGGTAGGGTAAAGGAATGGACTGTGAAAGGAACTGAGTTTTTGGTTTGGGGCTGAATGACCAAACAATGAGGGAGTGACGTGAGGAGTGAGCCATGTGAACAATGGGTGTAGAGTAGAAGTGTGGTCTAGGAGCCAGTTTTCTTGTGACTTCAGGCAAATCACTTCAGCTCTCCTGCCTCCTGGGCTGGTACAGAGCAAGGTTCCTCTCTGCCATCCTCCCACCCGTGTTCCAGGAGCTCCGCCCTCCCCCTGGGGCCCAGAACAAGGATGAGATGTGTCTGAGAGAGCCTCCTGTTACCAACACATTTCACAAAATCCCAAGACAAGTTAATCCTACTCATTTGCCAAAGCCGAGATCAACTATCACTTCCTCTCTTGAAGCCTTTCCTTGCTTTGTCAGGGAAGGTGTTTCTGGACTACTCCCCTTTATACTATCTATACACTTCTGTCGTAACATTTCGGTTTTTGCAGGGTCTGATTTTTTAACTTTTTGAGACAAGGACAATGTCTCATCTGTTTCTGAATCACAGTGCCTAACTCATTGTCTAGCAGATGGTAGTGTTTAATATGGGACAGCTGAATCGACTTGAAAAGGCATTTGGGGGTTGCACAAGATTTTGACATGAGTTGGGTAAGGCTTTTTGTTACATTCAAATCTATTCTCTTGTACATAGCAGCCACAAAAGAAAAGCTCACTGAATGAATAAACCCACGTTGTAAAAAGCAGTTTCTTTCTGCTGAGTGAGGACTACCCCACCTCTGCAAGGAAATCATTGCTTTTTACAATTGTCAGACGTGGTTAAACAGGGGTACAGAGTGGGGACAAGTGGAGAGATGTGAGAAATATTCACCTTTGCTAAAGCTTTACTATATGGCAGGCAATGTATTAGACCATTAAATCATCCTAGTTGATTTTTCAGAACCATCTGGAGGGTAGTTATTATTATCTTCATTTTATAAATGAAGAACAAATATATCAGGGGGATTAAGGCATCACTTTATGCACAAAGTTGAAGGGGAACAGTAGGATGAAGAAGCTAGGAGCGTCTGAAACTAACGTCCTTGCTCTCCTGAGCTCCTGGCATGGCAGGTGATAGAGGAGAGACTGTAAAAAGCTTTAAGAGAGCTCTGGAAGATGCTGGGGTTTTCTCTCCTGGAGCTACCTCAGCTCATTGGCTGTTACATGAGGAGATGGTTGCTGTTTTTAGAAGGCACTCATAGATCCACAGTCACACGAGTAAACATCTTGGTGCTTTTAGCAAGTTGAAGGATCTGTAATGTGGATTCTGCACAGCCCAGACTTCATCTTAGGTAATAACACGACTTTCCCAGGTCACTATGCTTGTTCTGCTCTAATGACACTGATCACTTTTCCCTCATATTGTTGTCAACGTTTCCCCTACTAGATTGTGAGCACTTTAAGATCCGGGGCTTGGCATTCCTGCCTCTCCTGTCCCTATCCCAGAGCCTGGCACAAAGAAGACCTTAAATTATTGTAATTAAAGGAACAAGACAGTGATGGTTAATTTTATGTGTTAACTTACTGGGCCATGGGGTGCCCAGATATTTGATTAAAGATTATTTCTGGGTGTGTCTGAGAGGGTGTTTCTGGATGCTATTAGCATCTGGTTAGGTAGAGTGAAGCGAATGGCTCTTGCTAACAAAGGTGGGCATCATCCAGTCCTCTGAGGGCCTGAATAGAATGAAAAGGTGGAGGAAAGGGAGAAATTGCTCTCTCCATACCTGACGGTTGAGCTGGGACATGGTCTTCTCCCTAGACTGACACTTACACCATCAGCTCTCCTGGTTGTCAGGCTTTCTAACTCAGACTGGAACTATAATACTGGCTTTCCTGGGTCTCCAGCTTGCCAACTGCAGACCCTGGGACTTCTCAGACTCCATAATCATGTGAATCAATTAGTTAACATGAAAAAAAAAAAGAAATATATATGTATATATCATGAGTTGGTCCTGCCTCTCAAGAACCCTGACCAATACAGATATTCTGGTACCGTGGAGTGGGGTGCTCCTGTAACAAATCACTAAAAATGTGGAGGTAGTTTTGAAACTAGATAATGAGTAGAGGCTGGAAGAATTTTGAGGTATATGCTTGAGGTGATTCTGGTGAGATCTCAGATGGAAATGAGGAACACATTATTGGAAACAGAAGGAAAGGTGATCCTTGTTATATAGTGGCAAAGAACTTGCCTGAACCGTGTTCTACTCTTTTGTGGAAGGTAGAACTTGTGAGCAATGAAACTGGATATTTAGCTGAGGAGATTTCTAAGCAAAGTGTTGAAGGAGGTGCCTGGTTCCCCTTGAATGCTTAGAGTAAAACGTAAGAAGAGAGAGAGATGAATTAAAGAAGGGAAAAAAGAACCGGAAGTTGAAGATCTGGAAAATTCTCAGCTTGTCCAGGTGTGTTTGGAAGAGAACTCCAAGGATGCAGCTAGACTATCCCTTGATAAAGAGATCATGGGTACAACTAATGAGCTTAATCAGCCATCTCAACAGAAGCCAGGAATACAGATGGCATTACACCAGCAGGAACACTATCAGCTGGGACTAAAGGAGACAGAGAAAGTGGGATGGGATGAAGGAAGGCTGTCAGATTTCTTGGATTCTATCTTCAATACAGGATGGGACCCTAGAGATAGTTGGCCGTGAATGTGCACTATTCCTCAAAAAAGAGGGAAGGATGACACCAAAGGAGATTCACAGATCATCGGGGCTGCCGTTCCCACCACAGACCCAGGAGAAAGGGCTAGTTCCTCCTCAGCTTCAAAGGGTGGGGCCACCTCTCCAGTTTTAGCAGGTCAGGATACCTCTGGCCAGTACCTTGAGGGCAGGGTCACCGCAGAGGTCTGTGGAGGTAGGGCCCTGTGGAGATGAAGGAGTGGGGCTGCGCTGCCTAGCCATGAAGGTGACACTGTCACCCCCATTAGCCTGAAGGGCACAGCATTGAATCAAAGAGGATTACTCTCAAGCCTTAAGATCTAATGGAGGTTGCCTTACTAGGTTTTGGACTTGCTATCACTTCTTTTTTCTTTCTAATTTCTCCCTTTTGGAATGGGAACGTCTATCCTATGTCTATCCCACCATTGTATTTTGGAAGCACATAACTTATCTGGTTTCACGTGTTCACAGCTGGAGAGGAATTTTGCCTCAGGATAAATAATACCTTGAGTTTCACTCGTATCTGAGTTAGATGAGAGATGTTACTTAGATGAGACTCTGGACTTCATATTTTAGAGTTGATGCTAGAATGACTTAAGTCTTGGGGTTAGTGGGATGGAATAAATGTATTTTGCATGTGGGAAGACATGAACCGGGGGAACAAAGCCAGAATGTTCTGGACTGATTGTCTGTCCCCCCATATCCATGTTAAAGCTTTTAACCCCCAATGTGATGGTATTGGACGTAGGATCTCTGGGAGATACTTAGATTTAGACGAGATCATGAGGGTGGGGCCCCCGTGATTGTACTAGTATCATTATAAGAAGGGAAGGGAGATAAGAGTTTACTTGCACTCTGGTGCTTTTGCGCACATGCATGTGCGCATGCGCTCTCTGTCTCTCTCTGTCTCTCTCTCTCTGTCTCTCTCTCTCTCTCTTCCTTGTGAGGACACAGCAAGAAGGCAAGCCAGGAAGAGAGCCTTTATCAGGAACTGAATTTACGGGCACCTTGATCTTGGACTTCTCAGCTCCAGAACTATAAGAAATAAATGTCTGTTTAAGCTACCCAGTCTGTGGTATC
Source organism: Aethalodelphis obliquidens (assembly GCF_003676395.1). Lineage (NCBI taxonomy): Eukaryota > Metazoa > Chordata > Mammalia > Artiodactyla > Delphinidae > Aethalodelphis > Aethalodelphis obliquidens. The sequence goes on along the minus strand of NW_020837953.1, from coordinate 12,767,849 downwards.
TTGTTATAGCAGCCTGAGTAGACTAATGCAGAGATTTAGCAAACTTCTCACTTCCAGTTGGAGTTGGGCTGAGAGTAAAATACTGTTGAGCCTTCAAACCTTGAACAATACCTTCACAAAACCCTGAATTCCTCACTTGTTGAGAGTTGCTACCCATTCAGATTCCAGAGTGACAAAGTTTTCTCTAGGATAAGGATGGTAGTGGTCACCGGCCTTGCTCGTCAGCTTTGGCACCGTTCTTGTAATCAGGATTTGATGTGACGGAGTTTTAAAATAAATGCCTTGTACTAATAAAAAGTAGCTGCCTGTCGTGGATGATTGTGTTAAATACTCAAATGCTTTGAATTTAAAAAGGATTTCTCAGAAATGCAGTCCTGAAAGCACTGCTCTAGGTTATTAAGGGGACTTAAGAGCTTGACCCCACTCTGTGAAGTGTGGGATGAGGAAGCCAATCTGCCCTAACCAAATGCCTCTTAGAACCCCCAGCAGAGGCAGAATGCTGAGATTTATCCATCTATTCAACAGATTAAGCACCTTTTTAGTTTTTTATTAAATTTATTTTTGGCTGTGTTGTGTCTTCGTTGCTGCGCGCAGGCTTTCTCTAGTTGTGGCGAGTGGGAACTACTCTTTGTTGTCATGCGCAGGCTTCTCATTGTGGTGGCTTCACTTGTTGCGGAGCATGGGCTCTAGGCAAGTGGGCTTCAGTAGTTGTGGCACGCTGGCTCAGTACTTGTGGCTCGCAGGCTCTAGAGCGCAGACTCAGCATTTGTGGCACACGGGCTTAGTTGCTCCGTGGCATGTGGGATCTTCCTGGACCAGGGCTCGAACCCATGTCCTCTGCATTGGTAGGCGGATTCTTAACCACTGCACCACCAGGGAAGGCCCTAAGCACCTTTTAAATGCCTGATGTGGTGTCAGATGCTGAAATCTAAAGATGAGCAAAAGCAGACACGGGCTGTGCCCTCATAGAGCCTAGAGGTTCGTGGGAGAGACAGAAGTCCTTCAAACAATCGCACAAATATGGGTATAATTACATTCTGAGGTAAGTGCTATGAGAGAAAGGACAGTGTTCTGTGAGTGCATATAACAAGGTAAGCTGACCAAGATTATGGGTCCAAGACAGGGTTCCTTGAGTAAGTAAGCTTGTGCGGACGTATGCATGATGTGTAAGTGGTGCTGGGGTGAAGGAAGAAGCAAGAACATCACAGGAAAGTGGCAGCACCAAGAGGAAAGTTAGGGGTCCATAATCTTAATAAAGACTTCATAAACTCCAAACAAACACTCTAAAATAAAATACAATCTAAGGAAAAATAGTTGGCCTGCTATACACAAATCATCTTCAAAACCCTAGAACTCTCTTTCCAATTAGGATGCTAATTTAAGTTCCTCCAATGGAGAAACTGGGGGGCCAACACTAACCCAGGATATACAGTAAATTTTATTTTTATTTATTAATTATTGAAGTAGAGTTGATTTATTATAGGTGATTTAGTTTTAGGTGTATGACATAGTGATTCAATATCTTTGTAGATTATACTCCATTTAAAGTTATTCCAGGGGACCTTCAAGATGGCGGAAGAGTAAGACATGGAGATCACCTTCTTCTCCACAAATACATCAGAAATACATCTACGTGTGGAACAACTCCTACAGCACAACTACTGAATGCTGGCAGAAGAACTCAGACTTCCCCAAAGGCAAGAAACTCCCCACGTACCTGGGTAGGAGAAAAGAAAAAAGAAAAAACAGAGATAAAAGAATAGGGACGGGACCTGCACCTCTGGGAGGGAGCTGTGAAGGAGGAAAAGTTTCCACACACTAGGAAGCCCCTTCGCGGGTGGAGACGGGGGTGGGGTGGCAGAGCGGAAGCTTCAGAGCTACGGAGGAGAGCGCAGCAACAGGGGTGCAGAGGGCAAAGGGGAGAGATTCCCGCACAGAGGATTGCTGCTGGCCAGCACTCACCAGCCCGAGAGTCTTGTCTGCTCACCCGCCGGGCCAGGCGGGGGCTGGGAGCTGAGGCTCGGGCTTCGGAGGTCAGACGCCAGGGAGAAGACTGGGGCTGGCTGCGTGAACACAGCCTGAAGGGGGCTAGTGCGCCACGGCTAGCCGGGAGGGAGTCCAGGAGAAAGTCTGGACTTGCCTAAGAGGCAAGAGACCATTGTTTCAGGGAGCGCGAGGAGTGCGGGGATTCAGAGCACCATCTAAACGGGCTCCAGAGACAGGCGCGAGCCACGGCTATCAGTGCGGACACCAGAGACGGGCATGAGACGCCAAGGCTGCTGCTGCCGCCACCAAGAAGCCTGTGTGCGAGCACAGGTCACTGTCCACACCTCCCCTCCCGGGAGGCTGTGCAGCCCGCCACTGCCAGGGTCCTGTGATCCAGGGACAACTTCCCCAGGAGAACACACGGCGCACTTCAGGCTGCTGCAATGTCACACTGGCCTCTGCCGCCACAGGCTTGCCCCGCATTCCGTACCCCACCCTCCTCCCCGGCCTGAGTGAGCCAGAGCCCCCGAATCAGCTGCTCCTTTAACCCCGTCCTGTCTGAGCGAAGAGCAGACACCTTCAGGCGACCTACACACACAGGCGGGTCCAAATCCAAAACTGAACCCCGGGAGCTGTGCGAACAAAGAGAAAGGGAAATTTCTCCCTGCAGCCTCAGGAGCAGCGGATTAAATCTCCACAATCAACTTCATGTACCCTGCATCGTTGGAATACCTGAATAGACAACGAATCATCCCAAAGTGAGGAGGTGGATTTTGGGAGCAACGATATATATATATTTTTTCCTTTCTCTCTTTTTGTGAGTGTGTATGTGTATGCTTCTGTGTGTGATTTTGTCTGTATAGCTTTACTTTGACCATTTGCCCTAGGGCTCTGCATGTCCGTTTGTTGCTGTTGTTTTAGTATAGATTTTAGCACTTGTTAACATTGGTGGATTTGTTTTTTGGTTTGGTTTCTCTCTTCTTTCTTTTTTTTATTACTTTTAAATTTTCTTAATTTTTAATAATTATTTTTTATTATTTATTTTAATTCTTTTCTTTTCTTTCTTTCTTTCTTTCCTTCCTCCTTCCTTCTTTCTTTCTTTTCTTTCTTTCTCTTTCTCTCTCTCTCTCTCTCTTTCTCTTACTTTCTTTCTTTCTTTTTTTTCTCCCTTTTCTTCTGAGCCATGTGGCTGACAGGGTCTTGGTGCTCCAGCCGGGTGTTAGGCCTGTGCCTCTCAGGTGGTAGAGCTGAGTTCAGGACATTGGTCCACTGGAGACCTCCCAGCTCCACATAATATCAAACGGCAAAACGTCTCCCAGAGATCTCCATCTCAATGTTAAGACCCAGCTCCACTCAACGACTAGCAAGCTACAGTGCTGGACACCCTGTGCCAAACAACTAGCAAGACAGGAACACAAACCCACCCATTAGCAGAGAGGCTGCCTAAAGTCATAATAAGTTCACATACACCCCAAAACACAGCACCGGATGCAGTCCTGCCCACCAGAAAGACAAGATCCAGCCGCATGCACAACACAGGCACAAGTCCCCTCCACCAGGAAGCCTACAAAACCCACTGAACCAACCTTAGCCACTGGGGGCAGACACCAAAAACAATGGGAACTACGAACCTACAGCCTGCGAAAAGGAGACAGACACCAAACACAGTAAGTTAAGCAAAATGAGAAGACAGAGAAACAAACAGCAGATGAAGGAGGAATGTAAAAACCCACCAGACAAAACAAATGAAGAGGAAATGGTCTACTTGAAAAAGAATTCAGAGTAATGATAGTAAGGATGATTCAAAATCCTGGAAATACAATAGAGAAAATACAAGAAATGTTTAACAAGGACATGGAAGAACTAAAGAGCAAACAAAAAATGATGAACAATACAATAAATGCAATTAAAATTTCTCTGGAAGGAATAAATAGCAGAATAACAGAGGCAGAAGAGTGGATAAGTGACCTGGAAGATAAAATAATGGAAATAAATACTGCAGAGCAGAATAAAGCAAAAAGAATGAAAACAATTCAGGACAGTCTCAGAGACCTCTGGGACAACATGAAATGCACCAACATTTGAATTATAGGGTCCCAGAAGAGCAAGAGAAAGAGAAAGGGACTGAGAAAATATTTGAAGAGATTATACTTGAAAACTTCCCTAATATGGGAAAGGAAATAGTCAATCAAGTCCAGGAAGTGCAGAGAGTCCCATAAAGGATAAACATGTCAAGACACATATTAATCAAAATATCAAAACTTAAATAAAAAGAAAAAAATATTAAAAGCAGTAAGGGAAAAGCAATAAATAACGTACAAGGGAATCCCCATAAGGTTAACAACTGATCTTTCAGCAGAAACTCAGTAAGCCACAAGGGTGTGGCAGGACATATTTAAAGTGACGACAGGGAAAAACCAACAACAAAGATTACTCTACCCAGCAAGGATATCATTCAGATTCGACAGAGAAATTAAAACTTTTACAGAGAAGCAAAAGCTAAGAGAATTCAGCACCACAAAACCAGCTCTACAATAAATGCAAAAGGAACTCCTATAGGCAGGAAACACAAGAGAAGGAAAAGACCTACAATAACGAACCCAAAACAATTTAGAAAATGGGAATAGGAACACACATATCGATAATTACCTTAAATGTAAATGGACTAAACGCTCCCGCCAAAAGACACAGATTGGCTGAATGGATACAAAAACAAGACCCATATATATGCTGTCTACAAGAGACCCACTTCAGACCTACGGACACATACAGACTGAAAGTGAGGGGATGGAAAAAGATATTCCATGCAAATGGAAATCAAAAGAAAGCTGGAGTAGCAAATCTCGTATCAGACAAAATAGACTTTAAAATAAAGACTATTACAAGAGACAAAGAAGGACACAACATATTGATCAACGGATCAATCCAAGAAGATATAACAACTGTAAATATTATGCACCCAACATAGGAGCACCTCAATACATGAGGGAAATGCTAACAGCCATAAAAGGGGAAATCGACAGTAACACAATCATAGTAGGGGACTTTAACACCCCACGTTCACCAATGGACAGATCATCCAAAATAAAAATAAATAAGGAAACACAAACTTTAAATGATATATTAAACAAGATGGACTTAATTGATATTTATAGGACATTCCATACAAACACAACAGAATACACTTTCTTCTCAAGTGCTCATGGAACATTCCCCAGCATAGATATCTTGGGTCACAAATCAAGCTTTGGTAAATTTAAGAAAATTGAAGTCTTAACAAGTATCTTTTCCAGCCACAATGCTACGAGACTAGATACCAAATACAGGAAAAAAATCTGTAAAAAAAACAAACACAGGGAGGCTAAACAATACACTCTAAATAACCAAGAGACCCCTGAAGAAATCAAAGAGAAAATCAAAAGATACCTAGAAACAAATGACAGTGAAAACACAACGACCCAAAACCTATGGGATGCAGCAAAAGCAGTTCTAAGAGGGAAGTTTATAGCAATACAATCCTACCTCAAGAAATAAGAAACATCTCCAATAAACAGCCTAAACTTACACCTAAAGCAATTAGAGAAAAAAGAACAAAAACCCCCAAAGTTAGCAAAAAGGAAAGAAATCATAAAGATCAGATCAGAAATAAATGAAAAAGAAATGAAGGAAACGATAGCAAAGATCAATAAAACTAAAAGTTGGTTCCTTGAGAAGATAAACAAAATTGATAAACCATTAGCCAGACTCATCAAGAAAAAAAGGGAGAAGACTCAAATCAATAGAATTAGAAATTAAAAAGGAGAAGTAACAACTGACACTGCAGAAATACAAAGGATCATGAGAGAGTACTACAAGCAACTATATGCCAATAAAATAGACAACCTGGAAGAAATGGACAAATTCTTAGAAAAGCATAACGTTCCGAGACTGAACCAGGAAGAAATAGAAAATATAAGCAGACCAATCACAAGTGCTGAAATTGAGACTGTGATTCAAAATCTTCCAACAAACAAAAGCCCAGGACCAGATGGCTTCACAGGCTAATTCTATCCAACATTTAGAGAAGAGCTAACACCTATCCTTCTCAACCTCTTCCAAAATATATCAGAGGGAGGAATACTCCCAACCACATTGTATGAGGCCACCATCACCCTGATACCAAAACCAGACAAAGATGTCACAAAGAAAGAAAACTACAGGTCAATATCATTGATGAACATAGATGCAAAAATCCTCAACAAAATACTAGCAAATAGAATGCAACAGCACATTTAAAGGATCATATACCATGATCAAGTGGGATTTATCCCAGGGATGCAAGGATTCTTCAATATACGCAAATCAATCAATGTGATACACCATATTAACAAATTGAGAGAGAAAAACCATCTCAAGAGATGCAGAAAAATCTTTCAACAAAATTCAACACCCATTTATGATAAAAACTCTGCAGAAAGTAGGCATAGAGGGAACTTATCTCAACATAATAAAGGCCATATATTACAAACCCACATCCAACATCGTTCTGAATGGTGAAAAACTGAAACCACTTCCACTGTGATTAGGAAGAAGACAAGGGTGCCCACTCTCACCACTATTATTCAACATAGTTTTGGAAGTTTCAGCCACAGCAATCAGAGAAGAAAAAGAAATACAAGGAATCCAAATCAGAAAAGAGGAAGTAAAGCTGTCATAGTTTGCAGATGACATGATACAATCCATAGAGAATCCTAAAGACTCTACCAGAAAACGACTAGAGCTAATATATGAATTTGGTAAAGTAGCAGGATACAAAACTAATGCACAGAAATCTCTTGCATTCATATACACTAATGATGAAAAATCTGAAAGAGAAATTAAGGAAACACTCCCATTTACCACCGCAACAAAAAGAATAAAATACCTAGGAATAAACCTACCTAAGGAGACAAAAGACCTGTATGCAGAAAACTATAAGACACGGATGAAAGAAATTAAAGATGATACAAACAGATGGAGAGATATACCATGTTCTTGGATTGGAAAACTTGATATTGTGAAAATGACTATACTAGCCAAAGCAATCTACAGGTTCAATGCAATCCTTATCAAACTACCAATTTCAGTTTTCACAGAACTAAAGCAAAAAATTTCACAATTTGTACGGAAACACAAAAGACCCCGAATAGCCAAAGCAATCTTGAGAAAGAAAAATGGAGCTGGAGGAATCAGGCTCCCTGACTTCAGATTATACTACAAAGCTACAGTAATCAAGACAGTATGGTGCTGGCACAAAAACAGAAATATAGCTCAATGGAACAGGATAGAAAGCCCAGAGATAAACCCACGCACATATGGTCACCTTATTTTTGATAAAGGAGGCAAGAATATACAATGGAGAAAAGACAGCCTCTTCAATAAGTGGTGCTGGGAAAACTGGACAGCTACATGTAAAAGAATGAAATTAGAACACTTCCTAACACCATACACAAAAATGAACTCCAAATGGATTACAGACCTAAATGTAAGACCGGTCACTATAAAACTCTTAGAGGAAAACATAGGCAGAACACTCTATGACAGAAATCACAGCAAGATCCTTTTTGACCCACCTCCTAGAGAAATGGAAATAAAAACAGAAATAAACAAATGGGACCTAATGGAAATTAAAAGCTTTTGCACAGCAAAGGAAACCATGAACAAGACGAAAAGACAACCCTCAGAATGGGAGAAAATGTTTGCAAATGAAATAACTGACAAAGGATTAATCTCCAAAATTTACAAGCAGCTTATGCAGCTCAATATCAGAAAAAACAAACAACCCAATCCATAAATGGGCAGAAGACCTAAATAGACATTTCTCCAAAGAAGATATACAGATTGCCAACAAACACATGAAAGAATTCTCCATATCACTCATCATTAGAGAAATGCAAATCAAAACTACCATGAGGTATCACCTCACACCACTCAGAATGGCCATCATCATAAAATCTACAACCAATTAGTGCTGGAGAGGGTGTGGAGAAAAGGGAACCCTCCTGCACTGTTGGTGAGAATGTAAATTGATACCGCCACTATGGAGAACAGTATGGACGTTTCTTAAAAAACTAAAAATAGAACAACCATACGACCCTGCAATCACACTACTGGGCATATAGTATGAGAAAACCACAATTCAAAAAGAGTCATGTACCACAATATTTTCTGCAGCTCTATTTACAATAGCCAGGACATGGAAGCAACCTAAGTGTCCACTGACAGATGAATGGATAAAGATGTGGCACATATATGCAATGGAATATTACTCAGCCATAAAAAGAAATGAAATTGAGTTATTTGTAGTGAGGTGGGTGGACCTAGAGACTGTCATACAGAGTGAAGTAAGTCAGAAAGAGAAAAAAAATAGCACATGCTAACACATATATATGGAATCAAAAAAAAATGGTTATGAAGAACCTAGGGGAAGGACAGGAATAAAGATGCAGATGTAGAGTATGGACTTGAGGACACGGGGAGCGGGAAGGGAAAGCTGAGACCAAGTGAGAGAGTGGCATGGACTTATATATACTACCAAATGTAAAATAGATAGCTAGTGGGAAGTAGTTCAGTAGCACAAGGAGATAAGCTCGGTGGTTTGTGACCACCTAGAGGGGTGGGATAGGGAGGGTGGGAGGAAGATGCAAGAGGGAGGAGTTATGGGGATATATGTATATGCATAGCTGATTCACTTTGTTATACAGCAGAAACTAATATACCATTTTTAAGCAATTATACTCCAATAAAGATGTTAAAAAAATAAAATTAAAAAAATAAATTTATTACAAAATAATGGCTGTATGTCCCTGTGCTGTACAATATATTCTTCTTGCTTATCTTATTTACACATAGCAGTTTGTATCTCTTAATCCTCTACCCCTGTCTTGCACCTCTTCCTTCCCTCTCCCCACTAGTAGCTACTAGTTTGTTCTCTATATCTGTTTCTGTTTTGTGATATGCATTCATTTGTTTTATTTTTTAGATTCCATATATAAGTGAGAGGCTGTACTGTAAGTTTTGAAACTTCACATTTTCCTGCTGCCTCAGTATCCCCACAGCTTGTGGGCCCCCTGACCAGGTAACCGGTTCGTCAGTATGATAAGTTTGGCCCCTGATGCAAGTTCCCCTTCCTACCGTCCCCTGACCATGACCTAATAACATCCAAATGCACCTATAACATCCCCTCACATCTTTTCTTGTGTACTCCATCCTGACCCCCAATAAAAGCACTTGCCCAGTCTCTCTCTGCTCTCCACCAGCTTGGTTGAGCCTACTTTGTTAGCATTGCCTCTCTTAGCATGACCCCCTCTTGGCATGTGGTGACTCTGTCTCTCTAGGACCTGTGAGTATAATAAACTTTATTTTCTTGCCCTTCTCCTGTGTCCCCTTGTGTGGCTTCACCTGACTGACCATCACCTAAAAGAACACAAAACATAGGCAGCAGAGGGCAAAATACGTCCAAAAATCTTATAATATAGAGGGAATATGTAGGTTCCAGAAATTGAAAGAAACCACTGTGGAAAGAATGTTGGGGCAGGGGAGGGATGTGAGACAATGCTGGAGAGATTAGCCCAAAAGTCTTGGAAAAGCTGAAAAGTTTTAAGTCAGTGGAGATAGAAGAAGTGGGGTGCTGGAAGGATCATATGTGCTATTTGACAAGTGAGTTCAGACAGACCAGTTAGGAGGCTATTACCAACTACCAGTATTACTAACTACCAGTTAGGTAGTTCAGATGAAAGACCATGACATTTTGGATCAGGTTGGTGGCAGTGGATATGCTGACAAGTGGATGAATTTAGATCTTTAGGAGAAGTAACAGTGAGAACAGGGGTAAAGAACAGGCAATGCAGACACCTGTCCTGGTTCTGCTAAAAAATTCTGTATAATGTTGCACAAATCCCTTCTTGGTGCCTCAGCACTCCCTTCACCCACCAGGGTAGCCCCCAAGTCTCCCCCAAGAAATGGTAGGAATCTGCAAACCATAAGATTAGAGAATCTTTCAGAGATCTTCCAGTGCTAACATTCTATGGTTCAATAACTCTGTGATCTTAATTCATTTCTCCTCTCTCCCTCAAATGTCTAAGACTATCCTTTCTGAAAATGTACTTGCTGGAATGATAACCAAGCCTGTAGCTTGATGAGAAATAGTTGTGACACCTTGAATCAGGCTATGAACCAGGCATTGCCAGGTGTCTACTGCACAAAAGAAAAGAAAAAGAATCTCTCATTGGAAGATTCCCCCAGAGACCAAAAAAATCAATAACAAAAAAGTCAGTGTCAGATGGGGAAATATCTTGGATGATGAAATGACGATGATACTCATAATAATTTCTTAACTTCATTTAGTGTCTTAATATGCCTTATCTCGTTTGACACAACAACCTTGGGAGGTACACCAGTTCACAGAAATGAGTAGAATGAGCTCAGGAGAGAAGAAATGCCAGTGCTTAAAGAGACTTTAGATATTCATTTATTTGACACATGTTTATCAGACACCTACAGTGTGCCAGTATAAATTTGTAATAGGCAAGGTTTTTCTTCTCATTGGGGTTAAAAGATAATAAAATATATAATAATAAAATATACAATAATATATAGTGTATAATATAGTATATAATGACATATAATAAATGTAATAAAATAATTATTGTTTATAATAAGTTTTATGAAGAAAAATTAGTAGGGTGGTGAGTCAGCAAGTAAACAGAGAAGGCAATTTTCAATAGAATAGTCAGAAAACATTCTGGGAAAGGTGGCATTACAAACAGAAAGAACAGTATCACAGAGACCAGTTATGAGAAAAGGTCGACTTATCTGAGAAATGAAGTGGACAACAGTTTGGCTGGAGCATAATGAGTGAGATAGAGACAGTGATATGAGAGGAGGTGGGAGAGATACAAAAACACAAACCATGGGAGCTCTGTGGACCATGGTAAGGACATTGGATTTTGAGTGATGGGAAGCGATTAAAGAATTTTAATCAGGAGTGTGATATGAACTGATTCTACATCTTAAAAGGTCACTGGCTGACCTGTCGATAATAGACCATATGGTGGCAAGAGGTAAAACTGGCAGACCAAGCAGTAGGCTATTAAAGCAGTCCAGGTAAGAGAGGGATTGGTGGCTGAAAGAGAAACATGGTAGAGATTAAAAGCAACAGGTAAATACAAAATATACTTGGGGAGTAGAATAGACAGGAGTTGGTGATGAATTCAGATGTTGGTTGAAGGACATTTTTTAACCTCTTTATCTATGCATGTGAGCAGCTGAGGCCCAGGAAAGAACAAAGATGGGAAATGACTGAAACAAAACTTGAATTCAAGACTTCTAAGTCCACATACAGTGTTCTTCCCAGTGCACCATACGTCTCTGCTCAAAGTAACAGCCTGGCATGTGGTAGGTGAGGGGTGCTCAGTTGAGATGGGACATATAACTCTTAATAACTATTAATAGACACTGAGTAGGTATATGGCAGGGAGGCTTCTGGGCCTTCGCGTATTAGAATGGGAGTCCTACACTTGCTCCATTTCCCACTTGTCAACTGCTAGCCCTCCCAGTCCAAGGCTGGGATCAGGAGAAGGAGATGGTCTCTACTCCTGCTGAGGGCATATGGCTGCTCTCTACTGATCCAGGAGAGAGAAGTGGACAGATCGTGAATGTGTTTTGTAGCTTCCCAGCTTCACAGATGAAGAAAAGAATCTGATGACAGTTTTGAGTCCAGACTCCTCCACAGGTTAATGTTACCTGTGGCCTCTTGGTTCTCATATTTTCACTAGGACATTTCAGAACCATGACAAAGCTCATCTCCTGGCTTGCCCCTCACTCTACTCTTATGTCCTATCCACACAGAACACTTCTTTGTTTATATGTGTGCATCTTTCTTACTAAACTATAAGACTGCCAGAGGCAGAGACACCTCTGTGTGTCCAGCTCCTGGCTGAGCAATTGGCACACAGTATATACTCTGTAACTGTTTACTGAGAGGATAAAGAAGTTAACCTCTTCTGGCCTCAGTTTCCTCAACCTTTAAAAGGGAATAATTAATAACTGCCTCACAAGATGGTGAAGTTTAAATGAGTTAACATGCATGTAGGATACTAACACAGTGTAGGAGCTTAAGAAACAAATTCATACATTATCTATATACCAGAAGCTTTTCCTTGCTCAGCATCTTTAGATATTAGGGAATGCAAATTAAAAGCACAATAAGCTATCACTACAGATTTATTAGATTGGCTAAAATTTTTAAAAATACTGACAATTTCAAGTACTGGTCAGGAAGCAGACCACTTGGAATCCTCATAGATTGCTGGTCAGAATGCAAACTGGTATAGTTCCTTAGAATATTAAACATGGTTATCACATGACCCAGCAATCCCACTGTTAGGTATTTACCTAGAGAAATGAAAACTATGTTCACATAAAACCTGTACGTGAATGTTCATAGCCTCTCTGTTTATACTTGTCCAAGCTGGAAACAATCCAAATGTCCTTCAATGGTGAGCATAGTATAAACAAACTGTGGTATTCTGTATAATTAAATAGTACTCAGCAATGAAAAAAAATGAACTACTGATACACATAGCTCAGATGAAATCACAATAGCATTACGCTAAGTGAAAGATGCCAGTCTCAAAAGGTTACCTATTATATGATTCCATTTTCATGCCATTCTTGAGCAGACAAAACTATTAGTGATGGAGAACAGATCATTGTTTGCTAGAGGTTGGGGGGGAAGGGTGTGACAAAGGAGTCTTTTGGGGTGATAGAACTGTTCTGTATCCCAATTGTGGTGGCAGATACACAGATATATAACTGTGTTAACATTCAAAGAGCTATACACAAAAATGTCAATTTAACTGCATGTTAATTTAAAATATTAAATAAAATAAAAAGCTTTCTTATATTGGCATTAACATCTAATAGGCCTCCCAATTCTAAAGTGTATTTTTAATCCAGGGATAGTACCTTTATTATCCAAGCTATCTCTCATTACAAAATGTAAAAACCGAGAGAAAAGGAGCAGGTTGTAGACAGTGTGGAGATATATGGGAGACTCTGACTCGTCTGGAACTTTCTAAAGCTAGAGCAGCTATTTCATTTCAATTCAATCCTGAACTTTCAAAGAGAAAAAAAACCTCCCCTTTTAAAAGCTTTGCTAGTAAAACTGTCCTTGCACTGAGCCAGCGATAAATCTACAGAACACTATGGTAATACCCATGGAGAAGGCAAAAGGGGCCTCCGTAAACCGTGCGATTTGAACTACTACAGATGTTGCAGTGGGAATTTATGGTTTTCGAAGGATCCTTATCTCTTCTTGCCAGTTTCTGCACATTGAATCATGCACTAGCAGAGTCTATTTTAAGAGCCATCATTTTTTTCTTTAAATATTTTTTAGAAAATCTGTGGCAATTAATTTCTTCCATACTGTTCTATCATGACAAATAAATGGGAAATGCATATTTACAGAGCACATGTAATTGCATTTGGGCACATGCAAATGACATGCAAATCTTACATTCTAAATGAATTTGTTTATCATCTCTGAATTTTAATCCGAGGACCTTTCTTTTTAAATTCAGTTTATATTCTGACAGGTATACAAATGAGTTTGACTCTGGAAAATAACTTAATAAACTCAGGGTTAGCTATGCAATTAGAGGAGGCATCTGGGAGCTATAAACTCTAGGAAACAGCATTTACATCTTTTTCTGCATTCAAGGTTTCAATTTCCTAGCTCAAACCCTCTCCCCACCAGCCTGCACTCCCCGCACTTCACCACCCCATTTCCCATCATTCCTGCAATCCCATAATTTGCAATCCTTTATTTTTTTTCTTTTCCTGGGGGAAGGTAGATGAGTGCATTTCACTGAGGATGACCTCATCAAGTCATTGTCCCACTGTCCTCAGTGCACTGTTTTCAAAAACTAAAGTCAGAGTGAAAAATGAAATTAAAACTAACAGAATTAACATTGATCAGGACTTTCATTCAGGTTTCTGATTACCATGGCTAGCCCAGGTCTTCTCCTGTGAGTGCTAAAGTCTTCCCATGGATTACTGACCCTCTAAGGAAAGCTATGAGCAGTCACAAATCTGATTTGTCAAAAGACATAAGAAAGAGAAGAAAAAGTGGAATCATTTTCTGCCAGAGCTTTCAGGAGGAAGGAAACAGAACCATAAAACAAAGTGGAATGGAGGTTCCTCAAAAATTAAAAATAGAACTACCATATGATCTAGCAATCCAATTTCTGGGCATATATCCAAAAGAACTAAAAGCTGGGTCTCAAAGAGATATTTGCACACCCATGTTCATAACATCACTATTCACAATAGCCAAGAGATGGGAATACCTCTAATGTCCATTGATGGAAGAACAGATAAACAAAATATGGTGTATACATACAATGGAATATTATTCAGCCTTACAAGGAAAGCAATCCTGTCACATATTACAACGTGCATGGACCTTTAGGACATTATGCTATGTGAGATAAGCCAGTTAACAAAAAGACAAATACTTTGTGACTCCATTTACCTGAATTAGCTAAAGTAGTCAAATTCAAAGAAACAGAAAGTAGAATGGTGATTACCAGGGGTTGAAGGGGAAGGGGAAAACGGAAGTTGTTTAATGGGTATAGTGTTTCAGATTTGCAAGATGAAAAAGTTCTGTTTCACACCAATGCCAATATACTTAACACTATTAAACTGTGCAATTAAAAATAGTTAAGATGGCTAAAAAAAACCCAAAATAAAACCCTCAACCGCCCAGGGCAGGGGTACCTCAGAAAGAAGAACTTTAATGTCTAATAAAATTACCTTACGTTGGGACAACAGTGTTTGAGTAGGCCTGTAGAACCATGGGTGATTTAAAAAATTTTTACGATTTCCAAAATTTTCCTAATGAGGTGATATTTTGCTTATACCTGTCATTTATACACATTTCTAAGACTAGTGTTTTAATCTAAAATGTCTTAAAATGGAGGCTTTAAATTAAGTTGAAAAGATCTTCTTTTTGCTCCTAATAGAAATCAGATTTAAAGACAGCCTTTTGAGACTCATGAATAGGGAACGTATCGTCCACAAGCTAAATCTGGCCTGCTGCCTCCTGTTTTTACATGGCCCATAAGCTAAAATAGTTTTTATATTTTTAATGGTTGAAAAATAATCAAAAGAAGAATAATATTTTGTGACATGTAAAACTACATAATATTCAAGTTTCAGTGCCCGTATAAAATTTTATTGTGCGAGTGTGCACGTGCACACACACACACTCACACACAAAGCAGAAGCTGAAATTCCAAATTCTGATTTTCATAGAAGCATAAATTCATAGGATGTTTTAGTCTAAAAGACACTCTGAAAGGATCTAATAAACCTCACTTTACAGATAAGAAAACTGAGAGTAAGAGGTGAAACGACTTGTCTTGAGTCCTAGCAAGTTAATAGTGGAGCTGGAACTCTCTGTACTACGCCCTTCTTTCTCATATTAGACTGGGCAGAGCCAACGTGTCAATTATGACTCAGCATTATCTTCTGCTTCTTCCTGAACCTCCTTTTTGGGGAACATATACTGAATATTATTCTTTAGAAGTCATGCACACACTTACAGTATTAATGCATGTAGTCCTCATAACTGACCTATTGAGGAAGGTTAAATTATCCCTGACCTGTAGAGCTCACAGTTCTCTTCCTTCTGCCATACACACTGGCCATGCTGATCTCTGTCAGGTTGTCTACCCATTTACGGTGAATCCTGTCATCTGGCTTCCACCTCCTTTAGTCTCTCAGGGCCCTAGCTCTGCCCTTATGCCCTCTTGCTGCAGGATCCTCAACTTCTCCTTCTCCTTCTCTGCTGTCTCCAAGTCCTACTCCACAGGTAATCAACATGTTCAAATCCCTCTTCACTTAAAAAACAAGCTACCCTTCAGTCCTTCATCTCCTCTTTCCTTTCTTTCCCAGCCAAGCATTATGAGAGTAGAGTGTACACTTGCAATATCTCCCTCTTCACTTCTCAACTCGTTGCAAGCTGGTACCTACCCCCCATCCCCATCCCTAATGCACTCCACAGTGACTTTTTTGTGGCTTAAATCGATGGACACTTTTTAAAAGAATCTTATTTCATTTGACACTAGTGATCACTCCCTTCTTCTTGAAACTCATATACAAACTGATCTCTCATGTTGGTCTCTCTATATCAGAAAGACAAAGATTGATAAATACTCTATTACCCCAGCCATTTTCAGTGTGCCTCTGTCTCTCTTTGCATATGCTGTCCTCTTTGCTTAGAAAACCCTCCTATCACTCCTCCTGCCCTTGCTTTCGCCTATGTTGTGAATTCCTCTGCATCCTTTAAGACCTAACTGATATTTTCTCCTCTTGAAGCTTTCTCTGCCTGCCTTCAAAAAGAGTTGATCCCTCGTCTCTTTGCCTCCACTGTACCTGATATTTAAGTTAATTGTCCCCTTTATTATACTATACGCATTTACTCATTTCTACCTCACATGGCTTGCACTCTTCTTGAGGCAGGCAGGGACATGTCCATTTCACCTCTGTGTGGTAGGATAAACTGGCACTTTATGATCCCTTTCGCCATTAGTACCCTCCTCCCGCTGTGCTCCTATAAGAAGGGGACTTGGACTAAAACAAACAATCTCGTGGTAAGCAAACAAACACATCAGAGCTAGTGCATGAGATTCTTCATAGGTAGTAAAGATGTAACCCTTGATAGCTAATGTGTTTTTTCTTGTGTTAGGACCAGTCCCTAGAAGAGGCAGAAGGACCTAAATATTTCTCAGAACAATAGTGCAGAGAGTGGTTGATCAGTCCTAAAGAGTAAGGCCAAAACTATGCTGATAAAAGAAATAACCTTTCTTAGATTGGGGATAAGGCTATGTCATCTCACTGTGAGGATGCCTAGTTCATATAATTCATAGCTTCCATGGCTCCAACTGGAGTAGTGACTTGCACTGACCTTTATTCACTGACCTAGGGCCCAGTCTGCCTCCAGAGCCTGGAAGGACTGAGCAAACATGAACAGCAGGAGCAAGCCTGACGGACAGCATGCGGTGTGCTGTCCACCTCCAGTGGGGAGCAGCAGATTTGGTTTGAAGGAATAGGGTGTGGTCACCAGGCTGAGAGAATGAAAGAGGTGCCCGCCCGAGTGGGAATCAGAGAATATAAGGAAGTTGAAGTAAAGTCCATGAGGGGTTGAGTCCCTCTTTGTGAAAACCTAAGTATGGAATCCTCCACCTCCCACCTCCTACAGGAGATGTAAGGAGTAGCTGAGTCAGTCAGCATTGCACCCTTTATGCCCCCTACAATAAATAAGCTTTTGAGATTTTCCTGATTCTTAGGTAAAGAGCAACTACGTGAGAGACAGTGGAGCATGGTGGTTAAGAGTAGACTCTGGAGCTGCCTGGGATCAAATCCCACCTTTGCTACTTACTAGCCATGAAACCTTGCGCAAGTTACTTGCCCTCTCTGTGGCTCAGTTTATTCATCTGTTAAATGGTAATAATTATGGTATCTACTCATAAAAGCTTTTGTGAAGTGAATTAATATATCAAAAGTAATTAGAACAGTACCTGGCATGAAGTAGGCACTCAGTAAGTGTTGCTTATTATTGTTACCATTGCTTCTACTGCATAGCCTGGAGTATTTGGTCTCATGAAAGCCAACGTGTTAGGAGGCCCAGGATGGTACAGGCCTCTTCTGTCCCATATCCTTGGGAGTATTGGCTGCAGGGGTATAAACTTCTTTGGTTATCAGCAGTGTGAGATCCACAACCTGGGAGATACCAGAGAGGATCCCAGGCCCCAAAAACAGTATTTAGACCAAACTTTGGATTGTAAAAGAAGATACCATTTCCACTTTTTAAAAAAGTAGCCTGCTATACTTGGATTACTATGAGTCTCCCCAATGCCGGCATTGGTAAGTACTCAATAAATTTGTAGGTCAAATGAACGGTGGGTGGTAGGATACAAGTAGCAGGTACACATCAGAGGAAGCAAGTACTAAGTCCTGCCTACAGCCCATTGATCTTGACGCTAGGTCTCAGGTTTTAGACCTTGGATATCCCTCGTATAAGTGCTGGGATCTGTAACTCCCTTAACTGCCACTCATTCACTTCAAGGCCTTAGGCAAGTCCTCTCTCCATTCTGGGCCTAGTTTCTTCACATGCCAAGTGAAGCAGTTAGTCTAGTTCAAGTATGGTAAGTAGGTTTCATCTGACAGGCAGATATCAGTCAGTGTTTGATTAGTGACTGGCTAGAGTACCCTATAGAAAGATTTTGAAACTGAATCCAGGCTGAGCAGAAAAGCTTCATGATTTGGTGATATTGTGGTACAGGAGATAAGTGATTGTTGGTCCTTGTGTCATGTATTTTTTTCTTTTTTACTCCTGAACTAGATAATATACTCTACAACTACTTTCTTTTGATTAGGCCTAAAGAATTGCCCAGACTAAATGAGCATACCAATTATGGTACCATGTTTTTCTCATAATTGTAAGATGCAGTTAAGTTGTTGCACAGGCAAGTTATCCAGTAAAAAGACTTACTCTACCCAAAATTTTTCCACTCCTGTGTGAGTACGTAAAATCGGGGTCAGAGGACCCTTCCGTAAAGAAAGGAAGCAAAAAGCCCAGACTTTGGAGCCAGCATGCTTAGCCACTTACAACCTGTGTGATTCTGAGTGCGGTTGCAACCTGTCTAAACTTTAGCGGCTTCTTCTTCAAAATGGGGTACTAATATTTACAATCACAGGATGGTAATGTAATGATGATTAGCTAACTATAAAATAAACAGTACCTAGCACAGTAAAGTACTTTGCGTGAGGGAGACCCTTGACACTCATCTTCAAAGTAAATGCAGGGAGTTCTGGACTGTAAATGCCTTCAGCGTAGAGATTGTGTCTTATTTGTCTTCTTATACCTAGTTCTTGACACAAAATAAATGTTTACAGAATACTTACTGGCCTGAATTCAACAGAAATGAAATTAGACGATCTTTTAGATTCTTCTCAGTATCAAGCACAGAACGTGGTTACATGGGCTGTTCTCATAAATACTTGTGGAACATAGTCTTTTGGTGGCCTAATGCTAGAACTGGATACATTAATGGAAAAGTGTATAATTCTCAGAGGGACACAAAGCAAGGGCCATTCATCCACTCACTGCTGGCACTGTCTCAGAAAAGGTGCCACTCGTACCTACTTCCTACTCCATGCCCTGTTTCTCAGAGGGAAGAAGGTGGCCCTGATAAATCCATCATGCTCCTTCTGCATTTACACAGAGAAAAAGATCCTAATTTTCCCCTATGGACCCAGGAGACACTCAGAAATCACATCCTATCCTGTCTGGGTCCAGCCTACATTGTCCCTGCTGGGCAGCGTGAAATCCACTGCTCTCCTTTCCCATCTTGTTAGCTTCCTTCTGAAGTCCCCTTCCTGTCCCAGCGAAACTGAGTGGATCACAACAATTTCAAATACCTGAGTCATTATCTCATTGTTCTAAACAACATATTTTTGCCATTGGCCCTATAGCTGTTCTGCTTTAGGTGAGTCCTGAAGAATTTCCAGGCCTTAATGAGTATATCAATTATTGTTCATGGAAGAGCTGATGTCTCCTTAAAGGTTATCTGAAGGTTGATTGCTATCTCAGTGCTTATATCCAGCAAATCTATCTCAGCCTTATGAATGCATCTGACCTTTTTATAGGTACAGGGGAAAAATAACAGAACAAAAGTTAATTTAGACCTCTATAATACAACATTTTCTTTTTTTTCTGAAAGAAATGAAAGGGCATTGAAATCGATACTTGTAAAATAACACACTGATGAATGCTGGGACCCAATTTTCTCATTTTGCTAACTCGAGACTGGGAATTCTGAATAGTTTTCAATCCTGCATTCTTTGGGCACCGTGAAGTCTGTGTATTGTGTCCACACAATGCTGCTGCACACTCATTATGGGAGTACCAGTGGTCCTGAAAAGGTCAGTTAGTTAGAAATGTCAGTGTTCAATGGAGCCACGCAGACCTGTGGGCACACGGATCCAATTAGAGTGGCCAGGATCACTGCTGTAACCGGGAATCTTAATGAGCAAGTGGAGGAAAGGGGGGAGGTGTCTTTTTGTCCTTTCTTTCTTCTTATTCAAAAGAAATGGAGATTGCTTTTCAACCACCCTACATGGGGTTGTTTAAACTTTACTAAACACCACTTAGGCTCCAGGTAGCTGGGAGGGGAACCCCAGCTCCTGCAAAGGCTGAGCCAGCCTAGAACGGCCAGGTAATGAAAGGAAAGTAATGAAGCAGGCGGGAGCAGTACTTCAGACTTCAGGCTGGTAGGTCAGGTCACCCTTCACAAAACTTACTCAGGTTGATAGCTGACTAAGAGGAAAATGACCTTCTTATGAAGTTCATTTCTAAATAATTTCTAGGCCCCTACTATGTGCCAGGTCTTGTGATTAAAAACTGGCCTTTGTCATCTCTGACAAACCTAGACCACTTGTACAAACGTGTGTCAGGAGTGCATAAACATCTGGATGTGTATACTGGCTGACGTTTCTTGAATTCACCTATACCAGTACTTCCTTGTTTCTAATCCATCAAAAACTGATATTTTGGAAAAGTCCACTGATCATGAACTTGGATGCTGAAGCAATGTCAAATTGCCGTTAAAGTTTCTAAATGCTTTCTCTCAACTTCCATACTTATCTCATGGTGGACAAACAGTTTACACACTGGCACCAGTCTGTGGGTGGCACTTTGAGTAGCACCTCTCACTTGCTACTTCTTACCTGACATTCCTCACTTTTGCTGGTCCCCACTATTCTGGACTGACCGTCATACTGGACTCTCTTTTCGGGTTAAGTCACTGCATAGTGCTTTAAAGTGCTTTCTGATATTTGTCTTTTGGAAACTCAGCCCCACCCTATGCTTAGAACATGCTGCCGGCAGCCTCTGTCTGGAGTTCAGTGGACTAACCAGACCAAAACCACAAATAAAACCCTGGGTAATTTTGTTACAAGAGATCCAGGGACCATACTTTGAGAACACATGAAGGATTTTACAGGGAACCATATGGTTGGATTTCTAGGCTCAGCAGGCAGTGATGACCTGCTTGGTTCTAGGTCTCAGACACTCTAGCAGCCCATTCCTTCAACTGAGGTCACAGCCCTCCTGAAGCCCACCAGATCCCAGGATCATCTGGCTTTGTGGTTCAGTAAGGGCAAGAACAGTGGATATAAGAAGTGTTGGATTAATAAATGAGCTTATTATACACAGGGGCTGGGGTTTGGTGTCAGCTTTTGCTCTGATCTTTCTGCCTAATTTTTTGTATCCAGACCTTTGCCTCAGGCTCCATAACTGTTTCTATCCTAATACTCATTTCTACAGTAAATGGGTTCTTCTCTCACTTGGTTTTCCTTTTAGTATCTCTGCACACTCTGGATGAACCAGCACCTGTGATTAGGAAGGCAGCTGAGAAGTCAGAAGTTCACTGGATGTTAATTAGAAAACCTGGGTTCAAGCTCTGACTTTTCCAACTAGAAGATTTTGTGAACTTTGACAAATGCTATCATCTCCCTAAGACAAAGATGCCAACCTTATAGGCTTGTTTTATTGTTTAAACAAAGTATTAAATGCAAAATCTCTCTGACTTTGCCATTGTGGTGTGCTACAGCAAAGCCAGCTGTGGTGGTCATTGTTGTCACTTGCTCTTATTATCTCCTCCAGGAAAGAGAAGGTGATTACATTGCCCCTCCTGTGACCCTTCATGGAGGAAGGAAAGAAGGATCCAGGGATTTGAAGTAAGAAAAGGAGAGAGAGAATCAGGGCAGAGGACGCGGTGGAAATACCAGGAGCACGTTCCTGAGACAGCCCCTGTCAGTTAACCCTAGAGAATAAAACACGGGTAGAGGCCAGAGCATGGGAGACAGCTAGTCATCAGGTCCTGGTCTTTAAGAGAGGGGAGCGAAGTGATACTAGATGCTTCCCAATGCACTGTCTAAGGCTGGAACTGAGCCCACCTCACAAATTCAATTACAATTGGTGTGGGAAATACAAGGTTTGTTTCCCCAAAAAGCAGCTGAAAACCACCAATTCTCCTTTCATCATTGTGATTAAAAACTCTTTAACAAACCAGTCTCCCAATAATCTTTACCAGAAGGGAAACCTTCTGAAGGACATCCAGCCATCCATCCAAGGATGAAATTCAGCTGGGCTGGGCTGATTTCCCTTTATTTATTTATTTATTTTTCAGTTTCTGGAGAGAAGTGTATCTGGTTTATAAGACAGTGATTCAACCATCGTCTGGAGGGGAGGAAATTGTACTGCAAGTGCCAAAGACAGACTTTTCTGGCATTTCAGAGAATAACCTAATAGGCTGGTGCTAAGTTAGTAACAAAAAAAAAAAACGTTATCTGGCGTGATCATCCTCAAAGAAGGACTTAATTTATGCCAGATACATTATCTCATCTAATACAACAACACTTTGAGGTCAATATTATCAGCCCCATGTTAGGAATGAAAGAGCTGAACGTCTGAGTGGTTGCATTTTGTCTAAAATCATTAAAGAGTAAATGGTAGAGATGAGATTTGAACCAGCTAATCTCAAAATTTTTGTTGTATGCTACTAGAATTTCTTTCTTTTTCTTTCCTTCTCCCTCTCTCTCCTTTTTTTTTTTTTTTTTGTTATAGTAACACTTTTTCTGTTCCAACAGTGCTGAGTAAGCACTGGTAATGGCAGGTCAGTAAATCTTGTTAAGGGAAAACTCCCACATTCTTCAAGCCTATCCTCATCACTGTCCCTGATAATGTTTTAGACCAGAGAATGAAAGATATGCACCACCCTCTATGACATGTCACTGTGTCCTTAGTCTCTAGGAATTTCAAGTACATGTACTTGGATCACACCTTGCCTCAACTCAGTGGCAGCCCACCACCCATTTACCAAGAGTGCAGAGGGCTTTGATATAAATTGGGAATTGGATATTGGGGTATACAACCTTCTTTTCCTAAATGAGAGATTTCACTTTTCTTAGTCCATTGAACCAAAAATATTTCTCACTTTTGTGGCCAAGGCAAAGGCCCTTATAGTTTAGGTCTATGTTATACAGAAAGACACAGATGGACAAATGCAGCTGTTTATTTATGAAAGAAACAGCAGCTAGACAATTCTTAACACTTTTCTCAGAAACCCCTGCCAATCTCAAAAAGACAAGCCATTACTCACATACCTTGGGAGTATGGGGAGAATCCTTGGAGGAATGAGAAAAGGGAAGTGGGTCTGAAAGGAGCCAGAGTTATAGTATTGATAATCATAATCATCATCATTAGCATTTTGGTAGTCAGTCTCCAAGGTGGGCCTGAATGATTCTCACTTCTTCCTAGTATTCATGCCCTGGTATAGTCTCCTGCCACAGTGAATAGGCTGAACTATGTAATTAATAGGATATTATAGAATGATGAGGTATAACTTCCTAGGCTACCCCATAAAAAAACACTGCAGCTTCTACCATCTGTCTATTGGATTAGTCACTCTGAAGGAGATCAGTTGCCATATTGTGAGCATACTCAAGCAACCCTATAGAGAAGCTTATGTGGCAAGGAACTGAGCCTCTTGGCCAAAAACAGCACCAACTTGCCATCCATGCGTGTGAGTTATCTTGAAAGATGATCTTCTAGCCCCACTCAAGCCTTCAGATAACTAGAGCCTTGGCTGACACCTTGCCTACAACCTCATGAGAGGTCCTGAGCCAAACCCACCTATCCCAGCTGCCACTAGATTCATGACCCACACAAACTGTGTGAAATAATAAACACTCCTTCTTGTCTGAGACTGCCAAGCTTCGGGGTAATCTGTCACAAAGCAATGCAATCACAATAACAACTATTTATTTAAAATCTACTATGGGTCACGCACTTTACTATTCTGGCCACTTTACACATATTATATCTAATCTTCACAAAATTCTAAGAAGTGTTATCATCATCCTGCTCTTTTAAAGATGGTAAAATGAAAGTAAAGCACAAAAAAGCTACTAGACCTTCCCAAAGTCAAACTGTAAGTGGAAGGTGTAGGATTTGAACACACCATGTATGTATGTACTACAAATCTCTTGCTCTTCTACTTACGCCCTGATGTTGCACACATGCACAATAAATAAATAGATAAGTAAATGAATAAAAAGTGCAGAGAGCATATGCCTGCTCCTGTGTTCATCTGGAACAGATTAAGATATTTCTTACTATAAACAATTATTGCCAACAAATTAGATAACCTAGAAAAAAATGGATAAATTCCTAGAAATATACAACCTACCAATAATGAATCAGGAAGAAACAAAAAATCCGAACAGACTAATAGTGACTATAGAGATTGAAGCAATAATATAAAATCTCCCAGCAAAGAACAGCCAGGATCAGACAGTTTCACAGATGAGTTCTACCAAACATTTAAAGAGGAATTAATGCTAATCCTTCTCAACCTCTTCCAAAAAATTGAAGAGGAGGGAACACTCCCAAACTCATTTTATGAGGCCAGCATTACCCTCATATAAAGGCAGGTAAGGACGTTACAAGAAAAGAAAACTACAAGCCAATATCCTCGATGAATATAAATGCAAAAATTCTCAACAAAAAACCAGCGAACAAAATTCAACAGCACATTAAAAGGATCATGCACCATGATCAAATGGGATTTACCTATGGGGTGCAGGATGGTTCAACATGTGACTCAATTAATGATACACTCCATTAACAGAAAGGATAAATCTTATGATCCTCTCAATAGATGCAGAAAAAGTGTTTATAAAATTCAACATCCTTTAATGATAAAAGCTTTCAAAAAATTGGGAAAGAAGGAACATAACATAATAAAGTCCATATATGACAAACGCTCAGCTAGCATCTTACTCAACAGTGAAAGGTTTAAAACTTTTTCTCTAATATCAGGAACAAAACAAGGTGCCTACTCTCATCACACCTATTCAATATAGTATTGGAAGTCCTAGCCAGAGCAATTAATAAGAAAAAGACATCAAAGGCATATAAATTGGAAAGGAAGAAGTAAAATTGTCTCTCTTTGCATATAACACGATCTGATGCACAGAAAACCCTAAAGCTTCCACCAAAAAACGGTTTAGAATTAATTCAGTACAGTTGCAGGATACAAAAGCAACATACAAAAATCAGTTGCATTGTATTTCTATATACTAACAACAAACTATCTAAAGAGAAATAAAGAAAACAATTCTATCTGCAATAGCATCAAAACCAATAAAATACTTAGGAATATATATATATTTTTTACAGTGGCCTGTCTGCTTGAGGTAAATTAACAAGTGCAACTCACTCATGTCTGCAACTCCTTTTTTTAAAAAATTTTATTTTATTTTTTTATACAGCAGGTTCTTATCCATTTTATACATATTAGTGTATATATGTCAAATCTCAATCTCCCAATTCATCACACCACCATCCCCCCACCCGCTACTGCTTTCGCCCCTTGGTGTCCATACATTTGTTCTCTACATCAGTGTCTCAATTTCTGACCTGAAAACTGGTTCATCTGTACCATTTTCCTAGGTTCCACATATATGTGTTCATATACAATATTTGTTTTTCTCTTTCTGACTTACTTCACTCTGTATGACAGTCTCTTGATTCATCCCAGTCTCTAAAAATGACCCAATTTCATTCTTTTTTATGGCTGAGTAATATTCCATTGTATATATGGACCACATCTTTTTTATCCATTCGTCTGTAGATGGGCATTTAGGTTGCTTCCATGACCTGGCTATTGTAAATAGTGCTGCAATGAACATTGGGGTGCATGTGTCTTTTTGAATCATGTTTTTCTCTGGGTATATGCCCAGTAGTGGGATTACTGGGTCATATGGTAATTCTATTTTTAGTTTTTTGAGGAACCTCCATACTGTTCTACATAGTGGTTGTAACAATTTACATTCCCACCAACAGTGCAAGAGGGTTCCCTTTTCTCCACACCCTCTCCAGCATTTGCTGTTTGTAGATTTTCTGGTGATGCCCATTCTAACTGGTGTGAGGTGATACCTCATTGTAGTTTTGACTTGCATTTCTCTAAAAATTAGTGATGTTGAGCAGTTTTCATGTGCTTCTTGGCCATCTGTATGTCTTCTTTGGATAAATATCGATTTAGGTCTTCTGCCCATTTTTGGATTGGGTTGTTTGTGTTTTTGATGTTGAGCTGCATGAGTTGTTTATATATTTTGGAGATTAATCCTTTGTCCGTTGATTTGTTTGCAAATATTTTCTCCCATTCAGAGGGTTGTCTTTTCATCTTGCTTGTAGTTTCCTTTGCTTTGCAGAAGCTTTTAAGTTTCATTAGGTCCCATTCATTCATTTTTGTTTTTATTTCCATTCCTCTAGAAGGTGGATCAAAAAAGATCTTGCTGTGATTTATGTCAAAGAGGGTTCTTTGTATGTTGTCCGCTAAGAGTTTTATAGTGTCCGGTCTTACATTTAGGTCTCTAAACCATTTTGAGTTTATTTTTGTGTATGGTGTTAGGGGGTGTTCTAAATTCATTTTTTTACATGTAGCTGTCCAGTTTTCCCAGCACCACTTATTGAAGAGACTATCTTTTCTCCATTGCATATCCTTGCCTCCTTTGTCATAGATTAGTTGACCATAGGTGCGTGGGTTTATCTCTGGGCTTTCTATCCTGTTCCATTGATCTAAATCTCTCTTTTTGTGCCAGTACCATATTCTCTTAAGTAATGTAGCTTTGTATTATAGTCTGAAGTCAGGGAGTCTGATTCCCCCAGCTCCATTTTTTTCCCTCAAGAATGCTTTGGCTATTCGGGGTCTTTTGTGTCTCCATACAAATTTTAAGATTTTTGTTCTAGCTCTGTTCAAAAAAATGCCATTGGTAACTGGATAGGGATGCATTGAATATGTAGATTGCTTTGGGTAGTATAGTCACTGTCACAATAGTGCTTCTTCCAATCCAAGAACATGGTATATCTCTCCAGGTGTTTGTATCATCTTTAATTTCTTCAGCAGTGTCTTATAGTTTTCTGCATACAGGTCTTTTGTCTCCCTAGGTAAACGTATTATTTAGCCTCCATGTGTTTGTGTTTTTTACATTTTATTTCATGTAATTCATTTATAATCTCATACCGTTTTGCTCAGAAAAGATGCTTGATATGATTTCAAGTTTCTTAAATTTACTGAGGCTTGATTTGTGACCCAAGATGTGATTTATCCTGGAGAATGTTCCATGTGCACTTGAGAAGAAAGTGTAATCTGCTGTTTCTGGATGGAATGTCCTATAAATATAAATTAAATCTATCTGGTCTATTGTGTCATTTAAAGCTTGTGTTTCTTTATTAATTTTCTGTTTGGATAATCTGTCCATTGGTGTAAGTGAGGTGTTAAAATCCCCCACTATTATTGTGTTACTGTCGATTTCCTCTTTTATAGCTGTTAGCAGTAGCCTATGTTGGGTGCATATATATTTATAATTGTTATATCTTCTTCTTGGATTGATCTCTTGATCATTATGTAGTGTCCTTCTTTGTCTCTTTTAACATTCTTTTTTTAAACGTCTATTTTATCATATATGAGTATTGGCACTCCAGCTTTCTTTTGATTTCCATTTGCATGGAATATCTTTTTCCATCCCCTCACTTTCAGGCTGTATGTGTCCCTAGGTCTGAAGTGGGTCTCTTGTAGACAGCATATATATGGGTCTTGTTTTCGTATCCATTCAGCGAGCCTGTGTCTTTTGGTTGGAGCATTTAATCCATTCACGTTTAAGGTAATTATCGATATGTATGTTCCTGTTACCATTTTTTTAATTGTTTTGGGTTTGTTTTTGTAGGTCCTTTTCTCCTCTTGTGTTTCCCACTTAGAGGAGTTCCTTTGGCATTTGTTGTAGAGCTGGTTTGGTGGTGCTGAATTCTCTTAGCTTTTGCTTGTCTGTGAAGCTTTTGATTTCTCCATTGAATCTGAATGAGATCCTTGCTGGGTAGAGTAATCTTGGTTGTAGGTTCTTCCCTTTCATCACTTTAAATACGTCCTAACACTCCCTTCTGGCTTGTAGAGTTTCTGCTGAGAAATCAACTGTTAACTGTATGGGAGTTCCCTTGTATGTTATTTGTTGTTTTTCCCTTGCTGCTTTCAATAATTTTTCTTTGTCTTTAATTTTTGCCAATTTGATTACTATGTGTCTCGGCATGTTTCTCTTTGGGTTTATCCTGTATGGGACTCTCTGCACTTCCTGGACTTGGGTGGCTATTTCCTTTCCCATGTTAGGGAAGTTTTCGACTATAATCTCTTCAAATATTTTCTCAGGTCCTTTCTCTCTCTCTTCTCCTTCCGGGACCCCTATGATGTGAATGTTGTTACATTTAATGTTGCCCCAGAGGTCTCTTAGTCTGTCTTCATTTCTTTTCATTCTTTTTTTCTTTATTATGTTCCACAGCAGTGAATTCCACCATTCTGTCTTCCAGGTCACTTATCTGTCCTTCTGCCTCAGTTATTCGGCTATTGATTCCTTCTAGTGTATTTTTCATTCCAGTTATTGTATTGTTCACCTCTGTCTGTTTGTTCTCTAATTCTTCCGGGTCTTTGTTAAACATTTCTTGCATCTTCTTGATCTTTGCCTCCATTCTTTTTCCGAGGTCCTGGATCATCTTCCCTATCATTATTCTGCATTCTTTTTCTGGAAGGTTGCCTATCTCCACTTTATTTGGTTGTTTTTCTTGGGTTTTATCTTGTTCCTTCATCTGGTACATAGCCCTCTGCCTTTTCATCTTGTCTATCTTTCTGTGAATGTGGATTTTGTTCCACAGGCTGCAGGATTGTACTTCTTCCTGCTTCTGCTGTCTTCCCTCTGGTGGTGCAGCTATCTAGGCATAAATTTAACTAAGGAGATGAAAAGACCTTTATGCTGGAAACTTTAAGACATTGATGAAAGTAATTGAAGAAGATACGAATAACTGGAAATATACCCCATGTTCATGGATTGGAAGAATTAATCTTTTTAAAATGTCCATACTATCCAAAGCCACCTATAGATTCAATGCAATCCCTATCAAAATTCCAATTTGTGTTTTTTATAGGAATTTTTTAAATTCCTAAAATTTGTAGGAACCAAAAAAGCAATCTTGAGAAAGAAGAAAGCTGGAGGCATCACACTTCCTGATGTCAAAATCTACTACAGAGCTATAGTAATCAAAATAGTATGGTACTAGCATAAAATACTTCAATCTCCATAGTCACTATTAGTCACACATAGACCAATGGAACAGAATCAAGAGCTCAGAAATAAACCCATGCATATACAGTCAACTAATATTTGACAAGGGAGCCAGGAATACACAATGTAGAAAAGATAATCTAATCAATAAATGGTGTTGGTAAAACTGGATACTCATATGCACTTGTAAAAGAGTGAAATTGAACTCTTATCTTACATTACTCACAAAAATTAACTTGAAATGAATTAAGGACTTAAATGTAAGATCTGAAACTGTAAAAGTCCCAGAAGAAAACATAGGGGAAAATCTCTTTGATATTGGTCTTGGCAATGATCTTTTTGGCTATGACACCAAAAGCACAAGCAACAAAACAAAGATAAACAAATGAGACTGTGTCAAATTATAAAGTTTCTGCACAGCAAAAGTGCAGAAACAAAATGAAAGGACAACCTATGGAATGGGAGAAAATATTTGCAAACCATATATCTGATAAAGGGTTAATATTCAAAATATATAAGAAAGGACTCATATAACTTAATAGCAAAAACAAACAACAACAAAAATGAAACAAACAAAGCAACAAGAAAAAGTGAGTTAAAATGGGCAGAGGACCTTAATAGCCATTTTTCCAAAAAGACACACATATGGCCAAAGTACAGGAAAAGCTGCTCAACATCACTTATTACCAGGGAAATGCAAATCAAAACCACAGTGAGGTATCACCTTACATTTGTTAGAATGGCTATTATCAAAAAGAAATTATAAGTGCTGGCAAGGATTTGTGTACTGTTGGTGGGAATGTAAATTGGTACAGTCACTCTGAAAAACAGTATAGAAGTTCCTCAAAAAATTAAAAGCAGAACTACCATATGGTCCAGCAATCCCACTTCTGGTTATATGTCTAAAGGAAATGAAATCACTGTCTCAAAAATCTATCTGCATCCACATGTTCATTGTAGCATTATTTACAATAGCCAAGATGTGGAAACAATCTAAGTGTCCAAAATGCAATATACATATATTTCAGCCATAAAAGAGTGAAATACTGCCATTTCTGACAACACAGATGAGGCTTCATGGCATTACACTCAGTGAAATAAGTCAGACAGAGAAAGACAAATACTGTAGGATTTCATATGTGGGATCTAAAACACCAGACTCATAGAAACAGGGAGTAGATTAGTGGTTGTTAGGGGCTAGAGGGTGGAGGATATAGGTGATGGTGGTCAAACGGTTCACACTTCCAGTTATAAGATGAATAAGTTCTGGAGATCTAATGTACAACATGGTGATTATAGTTAACAATACCATACTGCACACTTGACAGTTGCTAGGAGAGTAGATCTTAAAAGTTCTTACCACACACGGGAAGATAAATTGGTGCAGCCACTATGGAGAACAGTATGGATGTTCCTTAAGAAACTAAAAATGGAACTACCACTTGATCCTGCAATCCCACTCCTGGACATAAACCCAGAGAAATACATGGTCCGAAAGGATACATGCATCCCAATGTTCATTACAGCGCTGTTTACAATAGCCAAGACATGGAAGCAACCTAAATGTCCTTTGACAGAAGAATGGATAAAGAAGATGTGGTACCTATATACAATGGAATATTACTCAGCCGTTAAAAATAATGAAATAATGCCATTTGCAGCAACATGGATAGACCGAGAGATTGTCATACTGAGTGAAGGAAGTCAGACAGAGAAAGAGAAATATTGTATGATATCGCTTACATGTGAAATCTAAAAACAATGATACAAATGAACTTATTTACAAAACAGAAACAGACTCATAGACTTAGAGAATGAACTTATGGCTACCCGGGGGAAGTGTGGGGAGGGGAGGGATAGTTAGGGAGTTTGGGATTGACAGGTACACACTGCTATATTTAAAATGGATAACCAGGGACTTCCTCAGTGGTCCAGTGGTTAAGAGTTCACCTTCCAATACAGGGGGTGTGGGTTCGATCCCTGGTCAGGGAACTAAGATCCCACGTGCTGCGCATGGTGTGGCCAAAAATTAAAAACATAAATAAATAAATTAAAATATAGTAAACAACAGTAAAAATCTTTTTTTTTTAAATTAAAATGGATAACCAACAAGAACCTACTATAGAGCACAGGGAATTCTGCTCAATATTCTGTAACAACCTAAAAGAATAGATACATGTATATATATAAATAAATAAATACAATTTTTAAAAAGTTCTCGCCCCCCCCCCATACAGGTTAAAAAAAGAGAGAGAGAATGAGAGAAAAGAGAGAAATAACAATTATCCTTGATATCAAAATGTTTTGGTAATTTCTCCAAAACTTCTTTGAAAATGTAAAATAATAATAATAAATAAATAAAAATAATGGTTACTTCTTTGGGAAGGACTTTAAAATACAGTACTCCCATGGACACCTAATATAATGACTAATGAGAGAAAATCAGTACTCACCTTCTCTGCCATCCCCATGAAGGAAATGACAACTCAGATGTATAAATTACTAATTTCTTATTCTATCTCCTGGCTAGACTGGGGCGATTGTAATTGCACTGCTTCAGGCCAGGGTGTATCACACTTGCCTACATACATTTTAGCAGTGCAGAGACAGCCTAACACTGTTGTAGACCTTTAGCCTGCGGGTTTAGTGCTCTAGTCCCTGAACCAATGAGAACCAAAAGAACAAATGTCCTCCCAGCTAAGGCCAGATAAGCTTTCCTCTTTCTCTCAAACCCCATTATAAAGGCCTAGTTTGATCAATAAAGCTGTTCTGGCCTCTAGTGTGTATAGCATTTTCATGCTAATATTAATAATATGCTAGGGGCTTTACTGCCATGATTACCTCACTTAATCTTCATTTCGTTCCTGTGAAGTAGGTGTAACCATCCATATTTAATGAAAAACTAAGCCACAAAGCTAGTTAAATAATTTTCTTAAGAGCTTGGAGCCAAGAAGTGGGAGAATCAAGATTGGAACCCAGGTCTACCTGGATCCATACTTTGACTACTGTTGAAAGTTGACTCCCAGGTAAGGCTGGCATCCTGCTCTGTATCTGTTAAGCCTAGTTCCTATTCTCTGGCTGGAAGTGGGAATGTAAACTGATACAACCTTTCTGGAAAATGAGTTGGCAGTAAGACTTAATAATTCCTTAAACATATTAATGCTCTTTGGCCCAGCAATTATACTTTGAAAATAGCCAGATAAAAAACTTATGCAAAAGAAGTAAAAGCTTTTTTCACAAATAATTTTACGGTAGAGTCATTTATAAGAGAAAAACATCTGGAAGTAACACAAATGCACAACAATAAGACGTGTATTTTTGTAAACAAGGTTACGTTTAAAAGATGGAAGAGAGTAGAGCTTTTAAGAATAAGTGTGCCTTTAAAATGCTCATAAAATGCTCATGGATCTAGTAATTCCATCCCTACTAATTTATCTTAAGACAATAAGCTAAAATGTAGACACAGCTATATACACAAAGGTTGATAAATTATTCATAAGATGGAAAAACTAAAATCAAGTCAAATATCCAATATCATTGGCATGGGAAAATATTTCTGTTGTAATATTAAGTGAAAAATCAGGATAAAATTTTATATTCTATATGATCTCAACTATGTAAAACAAAATTATACATGCATAGAAAAAAAGGCAAAGAAGTAAATGTATTAAAATATTAAACAGTGATTGCCTCTGGGAGATAACTGATATTTCATCTTTTTAACTTATCTGTGTTTTTCAAAATTTGTACTATGGGCATGTGCAATTTTTTAATAGAGAAAGTTATTATAAAAAGATGGTAAATATGCAAACTACATCGCAACATGAAGATTGTTTATGAAATAATGTTAAGTGAAAAAAGATGTACATAAAAACTTACTGTGGTTGCAATTATGTAAATATGTTTCTGCATATAGACAAGAACTGAAAGGGAAAAATGTATAAATAGAATTAGGTTTTTTATTGTGCTAAGGCTGTGGGACTAGGAGTAATTTGTTTATCTCCTTTAAAGATCTCTTTAAAGTTGTTTTAATGAAGTGCACGCCTTTTTTGAACCATCCCCTCTGTGTGTATTCACTGTGCTGCTAACTTTCTGGCCGTGAGGTCGGGAGTACCCTGGCTTGGCTTCACATCTGGTCCTGGCCCCTCTGGACTGGCTCCATAGGCTTTGCTGGCTCTAAAAATGTCCATGAAGCAGGAATAATGGCTAGTTTGGCCTCTCTTGTTCCTTTAGTCTTCAGAGGGGCTACAGGTACATCATGGGGGACTTTAACTGGAGACAAAGCCCAAAGTTGTCATGTAATGGTCAGCAGGTTCAGTCACCGTTTAACATAGGTATTGTTTTAACAAGGTTAAGAGGGGATACATTTTTTTGTGTGGATATTTGCAATCAGGAACAAATCTGTGATTTTTTTCTGGAAGTTTCTGTGATATTTTAAGGAAATCAATTGTCTCTTCAGAATGCAGCCTAGTTAGTGGAAAAGCCCCATGACTATGATGTCCCCAACATTTCACACTTTCCTTATCACCAGCAAAGTAGGTCAGCTTTAATTCTGTCTGAGAAAGAAGACTCTGTGGGCCAATATCACACATGAAGTAATATTTATACGTAGCAGTAGAAAAGGTAAAGGATTTAGGATCAGACAGATCTGTATTTGAATCCTGACTCCATCACTCACTTATTAAATGTATTTATGTGGGCAATTCTAATGGAGCAGCACCTTCCTTTCTCATTTGCAAGTCAGGAAAGATGATGCCTGCCTTATGGGACAGTGGGGAGAATTATATGAAAAATACATGTAGAGCGCCTAACACAGTTCTGGCACTGAGTGCCAACATTTAGATACTTCCTAAATGCTGTCCTTTTAGTCTATACCATCAAAAAGTTAATGACCATTTGACAAGGGTGCCAAGATAAACCAACAGGGGAAAGAACAGGTTTTTTTTTCAACAAATGGTGCTAGCAAAGCTGGACAATCACATGCAAAAGAGACAAATTGGAGTCTTATATCATATAAAAATTAACTCATAGGAGTACATCTTTGTGACATTAGGCAATGTTTTCTTGGCTATGATACCAAAAGTATAAGCAACAAAAGCAACAAAATAGATAAATTGAACTTTCATCAAAATAAAAATTTTGGCTTTAAAGAACATCAAGCAAGTGAAAAGACAACCCACAGAACAGGAAAACATATTTGCAAATCATGTATCTGTACTCAGAGTATACACTTAAAAACTCTTACAACTCAAGAATAAAAAGACAAAATATAACCTAATTTAAATGACTAAGGGAAAATAACTTGACTAAACATTTCTCCAAAGAAGATATACAAATGGCCAATAAGCACGTGAAAATATGTTCAACGTCATAAGTCTTTAGGAAAATGCAAACCAAAACTACTGTGAGATACCACTTTACACCCACTAGGATGACTATAATCAAAAGATAGATCACAAGAGAGGATGCAGAGAACTTAGAAACATCTTACATTGCTGATGAGAATGCAAAATGGCACAGCTACTTTAGAAAACAGGGGCAGTTTCTCAAAATGTTTACCTTAACATTTACCAAATGATCCAGCCATTCCATTCCTAGGTATATGTCCAAGAGAATGAAAAAATAGTTTTTACTTGCTCACAAATATCTATGGCAGCATTATTTACAGTAGCCAAAAATGTAAACAACTGAAATGTTCATCACTAGATGAATGGGTAGGCAAGCTGTGATATATCCATACAATGGAATATTATTTGGCAATAAAAAGGAATGAAGTACTGATACATGCTATAATATGGATGGACCTTGAAAACATCATGCTAAGTGAAAAAAATCCGGTCACAAAAGGCCACATACTGTACAATTCCATTTATATGAGATGTCTAGAATAGGCAAACCCATAGAGATAGAAAGTAAATTAGTGGTTGCCAGGGCCTAGGGGAAGGCAAAAATGGGGGGTGGCTGCGAATGGGTACAGAGTTCCTTTTTGGAGTAGTAATAATGTTCTGGAATTAGTGGTTATGATTGTACAATTCTGTGAATGTACTGAAAACCACTAAATGGTGTCCTTTAAAGGATGAATTTTATTGCATATGAATTATATCTCAGTAAAGGTGTTATTTTTTTAAAGCTATGACCAGCACTTTTAACTTGATGGTGGGAACACAAAATCTTTCTAGAAGTGTGAAAAGATATAATCATCATGGCCAAATATTCTAGCTCTTCTCAATGCAGTGCCCTTCCCTGTAGGAAGATTCTGCATCTCTACCTTGTTGAATTAGAAGTGGTCATATGACTGCTTTGATATAGGATATCTGGGCAAAAGTGACCCCTTCTAAAAATTTTTAAGAGAAGGTACATGGCTCACCATCTCTCCCTTTTCCCTCTGCCATGACTACCCATATGGCAGGTGCTGTCAGCACTTTTCTGCAACCTCACATATTCTCCCGGCACTTATTATTTCTGCACATATTGAATGCTTTCCAATTGCCGACATCTGCAAACCTCTCCTGAGGGCTTTCTTGGGCCACTGGAATCTGCTATGTCCATACATTGAGCAGATTGGAAGTGTCAGGGAATTAACACCCCCACCCTCACTCCCACTCCTTTGCCCCT
Source organism: Aethalodelphis obliquidens (assembly GCF_003676395.1). Taxonomy (NCBI): domain Eukaryota; kingdom Metazoa; phylum Chordata; class Mammalia; order Artiodactyla; family Delphinidae; genus Aethalodelphis; species Aethalodelphis obliquidens. Next base: position 12,731,990 of record NW_020837953.1, on the reverse strand, counting down.
AAGGGATAACTCTGAGGCTTATTTTCCACACTGACTTCCCGGGTTTCCCTGTAGGATTAAATTCCACTTGCTGTCAGTGGTAGCTTGCTTGATAACGAATCTTTCTTCATTTTCTTGTATCACTTCCCTACCTCCCGCCAAGGTCTCTGGGATCACCTCCCAAATAAACTACTTGCATTAAAATCTTTGTCTCAAGTTCTGCTTCTTAGGGAACCCAAACTAAGACATAGAGCAATGTTCCAAATAAAGGATGCTTGGTCAGCCTGGGTGCCAGAGTAAAGATGAAGTAGAGCAGAACCGACTCCAATCCATGAGAGACATGTACCAAATGTAACAAATAAACCTTTACTTTTTAAGTCTCTGTAATTTTGATGTCATTATTACTTTGGTGTGAGTTAGTCTGTCATGATTAGTGAACTATGTATAACTTTTCTTAGTAATTCTCATTCTAGGAATTTTTCCTAAAGAAATAATTAAAGATGCACACAAAAATCTTTATACAAGAATGTTCACTGTGGTATTATTTATAATTAAATCATCAGGGACAATTTAATATACAATAATAGATAAATTTAATATAGAATGCTTTTCAGCTATATAAAAGTCCCTCTGAGAATGTTTAACAATATTAAAAAAATGTTCACATTATATTCCTATATATTTTATATAGGATCATTATAATTTTATTTTTTAAATTACATATATGTTTGTATATACACATGCAAAAAGTAACTGTCTCTCTTTTTTAAAAATATTTATTTATTTATTATTTATTTTGGCTGCGCTGGGTCTTAGTCACAGCATGAGGGACCTTCATTGTGGTATGAGGGATCTTTAGTTGTGACATGCAGACTTCTTAGTTGTGGCATGCGGATTCTTAGCCACGGCATGCAGACTCTTAGTTGAGGGATGCACGAGGGATCTAGTTCCCCAACCAGGGATCAAACCTGGGCCCCCTACATTGTGAGCGCGGAGTCTTACCCACTGGACCACCAGGGAAGTCCCAAAAAATAACAGTCTCTTTCATCAATCTGGTGATAAAAGTCTCACTTGGATAGGAGAAAAATATTTCCTCATACTGCCTCCCTTCTGCTGAAGAGGTTATAGGAGAATAAACTTTCCAAAAAGTAAGAAAAAAACTGTAGTTGGACTTCTGGGCCACATGACTAAATAAGTTCATGCTTCAATAAGCCCATTCATTCCCATCAAATAGTAATATTGAATAATATATGAAAAAAAGAAATGAAAATATGTAGTTGGGCTCCACTGCAAGAGACATATCTCCATGAAGCTGAAAAGTACGGAAATGCAAAAGGATACATGCTCCTGAGGCTACTTGTTTGTTGAGATCTGGATATAGCAGCAGGCAGTAGCAGCTGAAAGTTGGACTCCTAGGAGCCTCCTAAAATGCTCTATAGGAGATGAGGATCAGAGACAAGGTCTTCTGCTTAGAACAAGGATCTAGGGTGGGGCTCCCCTGTTATGAAAGAAGCCTAGGAAAAAAAAAGGCTGCTGCAGAAACTTTGCTCCTGTTTCCTTTGTCTATATTCCTTGCCACTCTAGGCCTACAGCACACAGACAGCTCCTGTGTGCTGTAGGCCTAGAGAGGCAAGGAATATAGACAAAAGAAACAGAAGCAAAGTTATACTATCCTGCTGACTTTTTGTCACCAGTTCTCCATATCCCCAATATTTACCAGGTCCTATACTGAAAATATGGGTAGAGTCAACTGCAAAATCCACCATATAGGGATATGTGAGCATAGTGGGAGTTTGCAGGGGTGGTGGGGAGGGGTGGTGGTGGTGGTCAGGGCTGGGGAGAGAGAGTAACAGAAAACTTCCTTCTCAAAGTGATATTACAAAGTAAAATTTCAAAACACGTGAAGAAATTAAATGCTAAAAATGATACTAAATAAAATCAACAGTTATAACTTGAATTCACTCCAGATGAAACTTATTTTATAGAACAAAGATTTTAAAATAAGCATATTGAAGATGTTCGAAGAAACAAATGAAAATGTTAAAACAGAATAAGAAATTATGAAACAGAACAGGCAGAAATAAAACAAGAGCAGGTGGATATGAACAAAATTAGAAATCTTGGAAATTAAAAATAATCACTGAGATATTGAAAAAGACAGGAAAATAATCCAGACTAGATATGGTCAAAAAGTGAATTTATGAATTCAAGTTACTTGTGGGGAACTCAGAATCAGTGCAGTAAAATAAAATGCTAAAAATTATGAAAAATTAGTAAAAAATCATGGAGGGCCACTTGAGAGACTCCAACATTCATCTAATAGAAATTATTGAAGAAGAGAATCAAAGGAATGAAGAAAAGGCAATCTTTGAAGGGATAATTTGCCAATAATTTCTCAGAATTAAAGAAAGACACAGGGGCTTGCCTGGTGGCGCAGTGGTTGAGAGTCCGCCTGCTGATACAGGGGACACGGGTTCGTGCCCCGGTCCGGGAAGATCCCACGTGCCGTGGAGCGGCTGGGCCCGTGAGCCATGGCCGCTGAGCCTGCGCGTCCGGAGCCTGTGTTCCGCAACGGGAGAGGCCACAACAGTGAGAGGCCCGTGTACCACACACACACAAAAAAACAAAAAAAATAAAGAAAGACATAGACTCTTAGGTAGAAAGACTACTCAGAGTACCAAGCAGGGTAAACAGAAATAAATTCACATCCAGACACATTAAAGTGAAAAAGCAGAGCATGAAGATCAAAAGGAAAGTCTTTAAACCTACCCAAGAAAAGATAAATTACCATAAACAAATAATGGCAGACTTCTTATTAGCAACTGTGGATGTCAGAAAAAAATGAAAAAAAAAAAGTTCAAAGAATGAAGGGAAGTCCTCCTCAAGCTAAAATTTATACCTTGCCAAACTATCATCCCAAAGATAAGTCAAAATAAGAACATATATAGATTAAGATAGTTTCTCATGGACTCTCACTAAAACAGTTATTAAGGGGTCTACTTTAATAAGGTAACAGGAAAATCTTGAGATGCAATAAACAGGAGAACACAAAAATTTATAAGCTGTGTAGGAAAAGTCAATTGGCTCTTCATCATCATCATCATCATGTGTAGTTGCTAATAAGTGGAAGAAAGAATGAACTAGTTGTTGAATGACACTGAGATAATGGGTTATCCATATGTAAACAACAAATTAAATCCCCAGCTCATATCATACACAATGATCAGTCCTAAATGAGATAACTACCCAAGTGTGGTGTAAAACTTGACAATTTTTAGAATACAGGAGAATATGATATTCAGGTAGGGAAGGATTTCTTAAATAAGTCATAAAAGCAAAGTTCATAAAGCAATATTCATACATTCAACTACATTAAAATAAAAAAAACCCTTCCATAAATCAAAATACATCATAAATCAAAAAACACAAGCCACCATCTGGGGTAAGATATTTGCAATGCATATTAAGTGACAAAGTATCAACATGCAGAATAACAAAGAATTAAAAGTCAATAAAAAGAAACAACCCAAGAGAAAATTGAAAAATGATATGAAAAGTCAGTTCACAGAAGAAAGCAAAGTGGCCAATAAACATACGAAAAGATATTAAACCCCACCAGTAATCAGGGAAACACATATTATAAAAACAATGGGATAACATTTTACATTTATCATGATGACTGGTAAAAATTTATGTCTGATGATTCCAAGTGTGGAGGATTCAGAGAAATGGAAACTATTATACTTTGCTGTTCTTATACTTTGAAGTATAAATTTGTTCAACTACTTTAGAAAACAACTGGCCATTATACAGTAAATTTGAAGATGCATGCAATCAGTAATTCCTCTCCTAGTTATATGTTCTAGATAAATTCTCATACTTATGCACAAAATGCTCCAAGTAGTATTATTTAAAATTGCAAAAAAACTGGAAATAACCTAAATTATGATCAATAAAATGGAAAAAGAAATTGTGGTGTAATCATAATTGCTATGTAATCATAGCAGTTAAAATGATTGAACCAGAGCTACATGTATTCACAGGAATTAATCTCTACAGTATAATAAGTAAGGGAAAAGTTCAGTATGACATTTATAGTGTGACATCACTTATAGGAATTTGTAAAACAATACCAGTTATACCAGTCACATTTTTGGATATATAGATATAGAAAATCATTGAATTTATTACAGTGATTACCTATAGAGTGAAGGGAGAGAGATGCAATCAGCTAGGAGTACAGAAAAGTCTCAACTAGATCTATAATTTTTTTAATAGGGGCCTCTGTAGCACATATGGCACTATGTTGATATGATAAAGCCAAGCTGTTTGGTGGTGAGGGGGGCAATAAATGACTCCTCATTTTATCTCTACTCTTTTCTGTGAATTCAAAATTATTCACGATGAACAAAATAAGAGTTTAAAGAAGATAACACAGGTTTTTAAGGCTTCCAAATTCCCAGCCAGCATTTCTGAAGGCTCCTAGCTGATGAGGAGTGGCAGAATCAGACTGCAGTTCTGTGTTGAGGATGGTCTGGTGACGAGTGCAAACAAGCTGGTACCTCCCACTGGCATCCCCAGAGAGGTAGCATGCCCCTTGCTAGCTGTAGCAGCTTCTGGTGAGGTGGGGAATGGAGATGACTTTGAAAGTGAGAGACAGTTATTGACAGTAGAGGGAAGTGATTCTGACATGGACTAGAGTTGTCCAGGTAATACACAGCCTAATGGTCTTTCCTAACCTTTCCAAGTCATGACACACATGGATAACACTTGGTACACTGGAGTAGAGGCTACCACCTTGGCAGCTCAGTTATCCTGGGACCTACCTGTACCCCTGAGAGATGAGTGGATCAATATATCACGAGTGTATATCTTACAATATCACACAAATGTAGCCTACTTGCAGTACTGTATACTCGTGTGACGCAACATGACTTTTGAGAAGCTTTGACCCAGAAAATAGTCTTTTCTCATCTAAGAGTAGGGAAAATTATAAACCATTCCAAACTCTGGCAGTGCTTAACAGTTTGCCCAAAAAGAGTGCACTGAGAGTCACAACTATTCTGCTTGAATTCGTGCAGTAGCAATTAGGAACGGAAAGAGCTGGTGCAAAAGAAATGCAGTTAACAGAGTCTAAAAGTCTCCTTCTGAAGCAACTGAAGACGGATCAAGAAACCTCTCCAATTCACATGTCGGCATCATATCAGGGTGTGACCAGATGAGACTGGGATGTGAAAGCAGGCAATCTGGGTCAGCATTTGTGGAGCAGAACGGAAAACAATCATGAAGGAAAGCAATTAACCGGACGGACGGGCCAAAGATAATCACTTACCAACACCTTAGTGGGAAGGGATTGGTAGGTCACACAACTGAGCCATTCTAATATTATTAGCCCATGATTTGGAATTTCTATATATGTTAATTAGATACTTGTTAAACACAGTTCATTCTATGGGTTAGACTGAACGTTTTCAAACCAGTTCATCTTTGTTCTTCTGAAGTCCCAAGTTCAAAGAGATCTATCAGGTGGAAATGTAGTAAGGCCACCTGAACTGGGTGGATGCAAATTCCATTTGCAGTCATTGTCTTATATCCCAGTTACATAGACAGATAACCAGCCTTTGGGCTAAGATAGTGCCTGCAGAGGACAATTTCTCAATCTCCTTGTGAGCCAATTGGCCCTGGACACAGCAACAGGCTGGGTGGTAGGCAGGATGACGTGGTACAGCTATATTGGTTACTAAAATACTGAAATACCTCCATATTTATTGGTAATTAGCCACTCCTAGAGCTCCCCAACCCTGCCATGTGACCACCCCCCCACACCAGTCCCTTCCTCAGGATGCCATCTCCCCACAGTCCGGTAAACAAAGTGTTAATGCCCAGCACAGTAGAGGGCCACCGGGGCCATTAAATATTTAGAACATCACCAATGAATGAAGATGGACCACCACACCCACTCTTGAATGCTCACTGCTGGCACTATCATCTCCTTGGATTCCAAGAGAGAACAGCATCTCTTGTTGGCCAGTTTTGCCTCAAGTTCCCAAACTGAAATAAAATACCTTCTGGTAAAACTAAACTGCTCAACTTTTCTCTGGGCTATATGCCAGACCGAGGGGAAGGAAAGGAGCTTTAAATCCCAGGGCCATAGCTTTGTTGTGGGACTTGTCCTTCCTAAAGGTGAGTGACAAGAGTCACAGGAGACCAAACCTGGTCACTTCCCCAGACGGGCCTTTCCTCATTAACTGTCCTCCCTTCATTCCATGCCATCTACCAAGCAGTTTCCCCATTCCCCATGATCTTCAAGCTTATTTCTCAGGAGACCAGGGCACTTCCTTGACACCTGGACCCACTGAGTGATCTGGGGAGAACCTGGCCCTGGAATATGCAGCAACATCATAGTACCAACCCTGCCATCTGCAGAGTCAAGACAAGGCGGCACAGAGCTGGGGAAGAGAAAAGAAACCGCCTGTGGGGTAGAGGATGGGGGAGAAGGATCATTCATGACACAAGAACTCTGCTGTTCATTCAGGAAGCCAAAGGAGGAGGGCAGGAATTACATTTGGATAGACAACCAGGCATCACTCTGGGAAACAAGGGAAAAGCCCAAGCAGAATGGCCACACCTACTCACCAGGGCTGGTTATCGTCAGGAGGTCTAGGTGCCGCTGTTGCTGCAAAAGAAAACACATTGTGAGAGCGCTGATTCAAGCCAGAGCCAAACTCGTTGCTTAGCAGGTCAGGGTGAATGTGCAAAGGGGATGTTCAGACACGCACAGCAAGCTGTATTGCGGAGGACGTGGTCTCACAGTCCTGCAGGGAGGCCTTGTACCCTAGAGACAAGGGGGAATGCATAGCCTTTCTGGCCAGAGCCGAAAGGGCCTTAGAGACCTTCCAGTCAGACCTATCTTATACTTCGGGAAAATGAAGTCCTGAGAGGAATGTGGCTTACCTATAGCCACAAAGAAAGTCCCTTTCCAGACTCCCAGCCATGGCTCACTCCTCCGTACCAGGCAGCCTCAGATTTCTCTTTGGTCACACTGGCTGTACTGGTTAAGTGTCTGATATCCTGGCAACCCTCTTTGCCTTGGGTCCTTAAGTCACTGTCACCCTCCTGATACTCCTTTCTAACCAAGATGCTCCTGGGGGCTGGTTTATTTATTAAATCTGCTCAACAATGCTATGACAATTTCAATTACTGATGAACAAACCATTACTTTTCTAACTGAATCCTCATCTCTCTGTACCATACAACAAAGAAAATAATATTTGTCAGGTACACTAGCCCAGATAGATGAAGTTTGGAGGCAACTAGCCTTGGCCCCAAGGGCTGAGGTGGTCAGTATCTCAGTTGGCTCGCCCCCTATCACACCATACTTATGGAGAAGCCTAGTCCTGAAATGGATGTCATGGGAACCTGAGGGTGGAGGAGAGGGTATTGTAGGCTGAGGATGGGGCAGTGGTAAGCAACTCTCTTAAAGACAAGGCAGGATTCCTTAAGCCTCAGTCAACCTCTCTCTCTTTCCTACACTTGATTTTCTATTAATAGCCATTTTCTATTAATAGCAATTTCCATTAATATGTAGTTTCTTTTTTCTTAAAAAGGGGTCCTAACAAACTTCACTTTGAGAACCACTGCTTCAAGGATACACATTGCAGGAGCTTCTGATTATCTGGTACTTCATCCAGCGGGTCCTTTGCCATATTTCATCTCACCTACATTTCCCTCTTTATCTTGCCTCTCCCCTAGAATGGCTTCCTGAAATTCTGCTTAAGCAGAAAGGAGAAGGCAGCAACATTTTCTGAGTACTGAATATATGCCAGGCACAGTACCAGGCACTTTGATGTGTCATTTCTTCTTACACTCTTGGCAATCCTACAGGGTTGGTAATGTACAACAGAGGGACATGGGGTTCAGACAGGAGAAATTATCTGCCTAAGACCACATCTTCATTGAATGAGAGAGCCAGGATTAGAATTCAGTCAGTTCTAATCTTGGCTTGAAAGTCCAATATATGATCATGCACAATAAATCACTTAGCATGATGCCTAGTACTTAATAGGTGCTTAATAAAAAGAGCTATTTTTGTATTGATGTTTTGTTGTTATTATAGACCATGTGACCCTTGCTTTATAAAACCTGCCTTGCCCCTTTTCATAGAATTATTGGTACCAGAGCTCAAAGGTCATTGAGTCTGACCTGCCACCAGTATAGGAATCCCCTCAGCAATGTCCCCACCAGTTGTATGAACTGATTCTGTTTTATCCTTTTGCCTGACAGGGAACTCACGTTTTGTCAGTTAAAAATTTTTTTTCTGTTTTTTTTGGCCATGCCACACGGCATGTGGGATTTTAGTTCCCTGACAAGCCATCGAACCCGTGTCCCTAAATAGCTCTACTTTGAGCAGGGTTAAAAGCTGCTTCCTTATGAAATCATCCCTGTTTCTAGCTGCTTCAGCCCATGACAAGCTTGGAGGTCTGAAGAAGATCTGTGTCATCTTCCCTCCTGGTTAAATATTCCCAGTTCCTTCACCTTTTCCTTATAAGACCTGGTCTCAAATCTCCTGGCCCTTGTGGTCCCCTCCTCTTCCATTTAAATTTGATCTGTCCCAGTCAAAACCTCTTTAAGATCTCTCTATCTCTATCTATCTCTATCTCTCTCTCTATCCCCCTCTCTAATGATTTTTCAGGGCCCTAAAAGCAGGTCTGTAGCCTTTCATAGCCGTCTTAATCACGCATCCCTGTTTTACTGCCAGCTCATAATTCATTCCAGTTGACATTTTCAAGCAACAGTGCAACTCCAAGATGTCACTGACCTCCACTGTGAGCACACATTGTCGTGCTGAAATGAAACACACACCCACATATGCAAGCTAGAAGGACTGCTGGAGCCAGATTGCCTGCTCTCCCAATCACAGAACCAGGCTAGTGGGACAACTGGCTCACACTGCCTTTGCCAAGGCCAGCCTGTGAGGCTAGGCCCTTCCCTCATACATGAGGAAGGAAGACAATCTGTCCTTCTATTTTTCCATAAGCTTGGTTTTGTGGCAATCGCCGTTGGTGAAAGAGGTCCATTTATCTGAAAAGTGTCTATTTCCTCATTAAGATCTATCTCTAAATGGTGATTCTGTGTCCAGGGTCCAGTAGAGAAAAAAGGGAAGAAAACCTGACAGGAGCACGGACAGACCTGGCCTTGTGTCCTAGCTCCTCTCTGTGGTTTTGGATAACTTACTGTTATGTCTCCGGCCTTGAACTTCATACCTCTAAAATGAGTGAGTGAGACTGAAATACTGTCAGTGACTCTGAGTCAAATACAGCCAGACACTGTGCTTGTGGGCTCCCCTTCCGGTGTAGAGTTCTCTGAGCACGCCTGTAGCCAGGACCCTGGGGGCTAAATGACAGAGCTGAGAATTTAAGAGAAGAAATTTTAAGCTAACCTCTCACACAGCAATTTTCAGTGCTTGTGTGTCTTCCTCACTAGCTGAGGGGCATCTTAAGGGCCTGGAACATCTATTATTCAGTCCATGGCACACAATAGCCCTCAGTAAACATCGCTAAACTCAGCTGAACCATTCCTGGAATGCACATTATCCTTTCAAATCCCTATGCCTTTGCTCACGCTGTTCTAACTAATCTCCTGAGATCTTCACGGAGCTCCCTCCTCACATCTCAAGACGTCCATGAGGTCTGCTCTGCACCTCAGCTCCCAGACCTAACCCCCTTCTCTCCTTTCCTCAGAACAGAATATTTCACACTTTGTTCTTCCAATGCATCTTGTAAAACCTAACTTTTGTATCATGCTCTGTCTTAATTATCTGTTTCCTTCTGTTTCTCTCATGTGGTCTTTACTTGAGGATAAGACTATGCCATTTCCTCTCTCTATTGCCATTGCCCAGCACAAAGGCTGAAAGGAATGCTTGATGCCATCTAGCTCAAATGATTCAACTATTTCATTATTCCCTCTGCAACAACCCTGTTAGGTAGGAATTCATCAGCATGGAAAGTAAGCATGCCCCTTCCTCTACAGGACTTCCCCCCTGTCACGGCTTTGGGGATTCCTGCCTTTATGATTTTGCTCCTGCCATCTCAGCAGCAATATTATCTGTCCACCTCCTCTGGAGACCTTCCTTCCTTTACTCCCACCCATAGGATCACCAGGCACTTTGTATTGATGTTTTGTTATTATTATAGACCATGTGACCCCTGCCTTGCCCCTTTTCATAGAATTATTGGTACCAGAGCTCTCTCCTGGACTCCTACAGCTCCTACTGTCTGTACCACTCCTGTGGTGATGAATTAAATCTAACTTGGTGACAAATCCCTTTAACCTACAGTTCACAGACATATGTGTACACCACCTAGTGGCCCAAGCAGATAAGTGTAGACTAGTGTTTTAACCTGTAGCTCTTAAGATAGGATTACAAAATCTGCATGTTCTATATGCAAATAAAAACAAAAGTGGACATTCAAGAATCACTGTGCAGTAGTGAGGGTGGGAGGGAGATGCAAGAGGGAGGGGATATGGGAATATATGTATATGTATAGTTGATGCACTTTATTATACAGCAGAAACTAACACACCATTGTAAAGCAATTATACTCCAATAAAGATGTTAAAAAAAAAAAAGAATCACAACAGTTTGAACCTAAGATACTAAAATATCCAAATAATTCACTCAAAGTCCTTAAGAAATAAAAGGAATAAATGAAAGAGAAAATTTTCATTCCTAAACGGTGTGCCTGGTATAATCACTTAGGATCACCAGCGGAAACTGGCATTTATTACAATAGGGCACATGATTTGTGGAATTTGACCAATAATAGAAAACTAGTTATATAAGAAGGGAGCATGGTGGACAGAAAGAATTACCAGATTATTTAAATTAGTTACCAACTGAGAGACATAAGGGCCTTTTACATGGAGATGATATATTACCTAACTGCCTGGATGGTAGAATATGCAATGTTAGTTGGAGGAAATGAAGGTAGCTAGCTAGGCGGCAGGTTTGGTAGGCTGACAGGGCCTGCTGGCTGAGGGCTGAGAAGCTGAACCATTAGCTAACCATAAGCTACAGTCTCAGGAAGGCAGGCCCTTCACGCATGTGGTAGTGGTACCGTGTGTGTGTGTGTGTGTGTGTGTGTGTGTGTGTGTGTGTGTGTGTG
>NW_020837953.1:12709691-12720836 GCF_003676395.1 Aethalodelphis obliquidens | reverse complement strand
TGTGTGTGTGTGTGTGTGTGTGTGTGTGTGTGTGTGTGTGTGTGTGTTGAGGAGTGGGGGAACATTTCTCCTCAGATAAAGGAATTCTAAACCTACACAGAGGGCAATGTGTCCAAGTGTGCCTGTATGGCATTCCATGGATTCCTGGCGGAGTGTGGGTATGCCAGGGTTGGGTCAGTTAGGAGGTAATGTGTGGACTCCTGGCTGTGTATGACTCTGCATCCAGCTTTCCCTGGTAAGAGTGGTGCCTCATAAACATTCAGAGGAAACCCATTTCTGTGTTTAACCAATGTGTGGTTGATGCAGAGTCATGACTCCATAAAGATCATGGGGGCTGGAGGTTCCAAGGTCAATAGGAGTAATCTCTGAATGTGATGCCAACCAAGGATGGCAGGAGCATCTGTAGTGGATGCTTCTCCCTCCCACCCTCACTACTGCACAGTGATTCTTGAATGTCCAAGCATCCTTGTTCCAAGAGTCATCCATATTCCTCTGTTCATCAGTGGAAGCTATTTTGTTAATAAAATGCCACTTCACCTCTGGTCACAGTTGACAGCCCCAAGGGTAAAAGTACTGAAAGGTGGGTCGGTTAGAAACCTCATCTAGGAATTTTGGATCTTTTGTGATTTCAATTATTCTCAATGAAAACTTTTGTTGTCCAACATTAAAGAATCTATCTTTAAAATTTTTGTAATGAAAGTAACACATGCTTATTTTTGTCATTTTCCAAATTTCCAGAAAATACAGAAAGTAAAAATAAATGAAATCCCACCACTGAAAGAGAAGCACAGTTAGCATTGTTTTGGTGTTGTTTTTTTTTTGTCATCTTTCTTGCTTGTGTTTATTTAACAAGGTCATATTTATATATAACAAATGAAGCATGCTTTAATCTTGTACAGCATTATGTTATTTTTTTTTTTTTGGTCTCAGGCTGAGTCTTTAAAGTATAAGAATGTACGTCACATACATTTATTGTTATGTGACAACTCTTGTTGCTATGATTTTATTTCTAGTCCTTTTTCAGGGAAGGTGGTGTTAGTAAGACATCAAGAGAGAACAACTTGGTTATTTTGTCACAGGAGGCAGTTTGAAAAGCCCAGCTACTGCAGCCTAGAGATGTAAACAAAGTCCTCTGAATCTGGGGAGACTCTTCCAGGCAATATCCAACCTGCAAGATACTCTTTTCTTCATGTCTGAAGTCCTTCTCCCTGCAGTTACACAAAGTATTTTGTGGAAAGAGCTCCAAAATCAAAATCAGACAGACAAACATATGAATCCTGACTCTACCATCTTTGAGCTGTTGTTATCCTAGGCATGTTACTTAAGCTAGTTGGCAATTAGGTATCCCATTCATAAAAAGAGTGTAGACCAACCTCCAGGAGCATAACAGGAAAGAGAAGCTGAGAGAAAGAAGACGAATCATTCACAGGTGAGGGGGTTGGGGAGGGGTGGGTGGGAGGTGTCAATAGGTAGAATGGGAAGCACACTGGTCGGAAGCTAGGATTTCTGAGTGCCTCTCCAGCTGTGCCCCACCTCAGGCTGAGACTTTGGGCTTCTCACCATCTGGTACCTAGCCTTTTACAACAGCACCTTAACTGGTCTCCCTGCTTCGTGTCTTGCAAATTGCTGCTGCAGCTGGAGTGAACTTTCTAGAATCACATCTTAAAACTCACCAGGACTCCTACAGAATAAAGTTTAACCATTTAGCTGCTGTTGGAGGACTTCTGTGACCCAGCTCCTGCCTCTTTTCTCCTGTTCCTTCAGACTCTGAGCTCCAACCATGATGAGCCACTTCCAGTTCCCCAAATTTTGCTGTGCTCTCACCTCAAGGTCTTTGCACGTGTTGTTCCCTCTTAGAACAACAACCCAACCAGATTTACCTGGCTAATTCCTACTTGTTATTCGGCTCTCCACTCTCATGCCACCTCTTCTGTAAAGGCTTTCTTGACTTGCCAAGGCTGGACTGGATCTTGCCCTTATCCCTCTGACCTTCCCTATCAGAGCAGCATCACACTGCATCTCCCTGGCCTATTTACTCCTCCATCCTCTCCACTGGCTGTGTGATCTCCCTGAGGGCAAGGGCTGTGCCATTATTATTTCACTCCTCTCAGGGACTAGCCCAGTGCCTGACCAACAGATGATAACAAAGATTTGCCGATCACTAGTTACAAAGATGATAACTAGAGAAGTTCCTGCTGAATCGATCATCAGAAAAGGTCTTTAGTTCTATCCCCTTCTCTCTCAAAAGACACACACCATAATTTTTCTCAAACCCTCTCTGATTCTGTCTTGGTGACCTAGGGATTAGACCACTGAGAATTTGGCCATCTTCATCTGGATGAGTAATTATGAAGCTACAGTTAAAAACGGACTTTTCATTTTCATCACGAACTGCATTGCAATTACTTCTCGGAATGAGAAAGGGACGTGGTGTTCCAGGAGCTCAGGGACTGGTTTGATGTGTGAGGTTCTATGTGGTAGAAAAGAACAGTCACTGATTATGTGTTCTGTTTTGCTTTTTTCTGTTTTGTGCAGGATAGCTATTAGGGGAAAAATCAGTCTTTCATGTCATAGACTGGAGATAATTTAAAAAGAGGACCAGTAATCCCTGTGCATTTTCCTGTCATTCCAGAAGCCAGCCATAATGGGGAGGACCTGGGGATCCACACCCTCTAGAAAGGGAGGTCACAGGGGCATAGGCACACATTTGGCTTCATGGCTCAGACCCTCTTTTCCCTGCAACCCCCTTCCTGTTCAGTTCCCACCCCCCACCCTTCACCCAGCCATAGTCATTTTCTAGGCATCTAGGGATCTCAGGCTCCCTCCCTGCCCTACCCCAAGCAGAGCCTGCTCCCTAGAAAACATCTTATGTGGTGCTGACCTCTCCCTAAACTCACTACTTCTGATCGTTCTTACTCCAGTCTAGCCTGCTTACTAGCTGCAGGACTGATCACTCTAAAATTAAATTTGATCCTTTCTTAGAATAATTTAATGATCCCCATTGTCAACAAGGGATGAGAAATATCCACAAATTCTATGTGTTATTTGAAAAAGCAGTTTTTATATTTTCACATAACCTCATGTTTGGAGAACAAACAAAAAGTTACCTATTATTTTCAGAACCAAACTTCAGATAATAAAGGTGGGTCTAATCACCTTGGTCAGTGTCACATGTAGAAGATGTGGCAGGAGGAAGGTGTGGGGAAAGCCAGTCGCCTCTGTAAGGAAAGGGAGCAGGGATTATGAAAGTCTGAAAAACGCTGTCTCAAGCACTGAGTTCATGCCCACACGCCACTGAAGCGGGACGCCGGTCTTCTGTTTACCTGACCATTCTGTATGCCATCACCTTACCTGTCCCTGACCCTGCCTTCTGCCTTTGACATGGCCCTCTTTCTACTTCTCCTCATATGCCGAACAAGTGATGTGCGGCACGGCTTCTGCAAATAGCCCTGGAACTTCACTCTCTGCCTCTTCACTTGTTCACTCATTAATCCAACAAATAACATGAAGCATCTACTCTGTTCCAGGCATATTGCTGAGGAGAACGAGAAAGACACAGCCCCTGTTCTCAAAGAGTTAGCTAGTAGTGGAGTGGAGAAGACATAGTAAGCAAATAATCACACAGTATGAATTAATTTCAGTTACAGTAAGTGCTCCAAAGAAAAACATGGGGAAAGGTACATGACCAGGGTTCAACGTATTCCTCAAGCCCCACCCGGGCCGATGGCTGATGCCTGGACGCCTCCCCTACGCATCCACCAACTCCACCACCTTCCAGGGGAACCTGACCAAGGGCTGAGGCTTAGCTGCCCTCTTGGGCACCTACTCCCATCAGGATAATAAAAAAATGCATTAGCCTTTTACTCGGGGAGAGAGTGAACATCACTCAAGGCTGAACTAGAATCTCATGACTAGGGGTTAAATCCAGTGGGAAGCAGAGTGGGGCAGCAGACAAAAGCTAGGGCTGCACAAGCGAGATTGCATCAATGTACTTCACCGAGGAGTCTCTGCTCCTGTTAGCTTCCTGTTATTGGAAAAGCCAGGCACCCAAGTGGCTTTCATCCCCAGGGCAGCTTAAGGAGCATTTGGGTTCACCTCTGGCAGTCTGCACAAAAGCAGGGCCAGTGGCAATGGAGAGGAGCATATGAAACTGCACAGACATTTTGGAAGCAGGATTAATGGCAGCAGAGGCGGTAGCAGCTGCATTTGCTGAGCACTTACTCTGTGCCAATCCTCACAGCCTTCTGAGGCCAGCATTGTTACCCGTTTTTACAAATGAAGAAGCTGAAGTTCAAGAGGTTAGGTTATGTGCTCAAGGTCACAGCTGCTAATGGAAGAACCTAGATTCAAACCCATACTGTTGGCCTCTGATGCCTGTGCCCAGGTAGCTGTGAGAGTATTGAGTTATGAGAAACGTTCTTGGTGATCCCCAGGTTTCACAGGGGAGTGGGAGGGGCTATGACTTAAGCGTGATGTTTTGTATTTTTCCTTCATAGCGTTCACAATTTGAAATTCTATATTTATCCGTATTTATATTTGATTAATGTCATTCTCATTATATGCTAAGCTCCACGGCAGAAAGGACAGTTTAGTTTTCCTGGCAGAGTGGACTCTGTCTAAATATGTATTAAAAAATTAAATGTGGAAGGCTAGATCAGGTTTTTGAAGAGGGCTGGATAAACAGCTGAAACCCTACTCCTGCTGGAGAGAAATGACACACCTCCCATCCTAAAACCCCAGAGACTCAGACGGGGGCTTGTGCTGGAAGACTTCACCCTGCCCAGCTCTGGAGGAAACAGTGAGAGGAAGGTTGTTCCAGTCATGAGTCAGAAGAGTCCATGCCAGGACAGATTGCTTCTTCCCCACCCTCTGCTCCAGCAGTATGAGGCCATGTGGGAACCTGCAAGAACAGACATGGCATCTAAAGTGACGGTGAAGCTCAAGGCTGGAGAGGATGCACGCATGGCTGACAGATGCCTACCCAGTACACGCATGGGCCCCAAAGCCTCTGAGCATTGATTTCATCGTGTCTCACATTACAGTTAGGTATTTACATATGAGTCTCTTTTTTCTTCCCACCTGTACCTCCCCTCTCTCCATCTCCTCCCCCCCACCTTCTCCTCCAAGGTGACAGATGAATATTTTCTATATTGGGTATTCTTCTGTACCTGATCCCAGATAGGACCACAGGAAGTTTGTTACAGATGTGATATTTTGGCTTACTCTCAGACAAAGTTATATGGTTATAAATTCTCCTTTTTTATATGTTTTAAGTCACAACTTTTCTTTTGTGAAATCAAATTTTAGAGTTTAAAAGATATGCCTTTTAGGGCTTCCCTGGTGGCACAGTGGTTGAGAGTCCGCCTGCCGATGCAGGGGATACGGGTTCGTGCCCCGGTCCGGGAAGATCCCACACGCCTTGGAGCGGCTGGGCCCGTGAGCCATGGCCGCTGAGCCTGCGTGTCCGGAGCCTGTGCTCCGCAACGGGAGAGGCCACAGCAGTGAGAGGCCCGTGTACCGCAAAAAAAAAAAAAAAAAAGATATGCCTTTTAGGGCTTCAGTTTATACTTCAAAGCTGCGATTACCCTTCATCCTCAAGATCACCACGACCCAGCATGAGTGAGGCTATCCCACGACATAGCCTCCTGGAATGTCAGAGCAAGGGGTTTGCAGGTCATTTGGCCCAACTGCTTTATTTCAACGAAAAGCAAACCGAGTCCACAGAGGGGAAGGGAGCTGCTCAGTCACCTGCCACAGTGTTCTGCACTATTTGCTTATGTGCCTCCTTCAACAGAGCGGAAAAAAAGGGATGTTTATATCCCATCCATGCCTAAAAGAGCACAGATGCTCAGAGAACAAAAAACTGTTGAGGAAAGCAAGAGAGTGGGGTAAGGGTACGGAGGCGGGGGAGGAACTTAGTTAAGAATTTGTTTTGAGTTTTAATACCATTATTTCTATTTGATTCAACTGGTTTTAACTGAGGCGTTATCAAGAGGACTTCCTTCAAGAGGTGGTAATTGAAATGGCGCCTAAAGGACAAGAACCAATTTACTTCTCACTGAGAAAGTGAAGCCAACTTTAAAAAGAAGAGCACAGGAATCTGGGTTGGCCATAGGCCCTGCTGTCCTCTGTCTCTAGGAGCTAATGAGTCTGTTCATGTTTGACATCTGGTTCTTAAGACTATCAGGTTATCTCCTTGAAACACTATTTTCTGTTTGTTTCTTTACATACTTGGTTATTCAATATATAACACTAATTCCAAAAAAAATTGAAGATGCTTAAAAGAATGCAATAAAATTAAAGCACATGTAATTAAAGACATGGAGAAAAAGAAAAATAAGGAGAAATTAGATGCTAGGTACAAGGTCATAACTCAGAATTCATATTCTGAGATATTCTTCTCATTTGCTAGAAGTAGGGTACAAATTTGGCTCTCAGCTTTTCAACAACTTAGGCACAGTGGAAAACTCGGTTACAATATAGCCAGTGTCCTAAGGAAAAAACAAAAACCGCAAATAAAACAGTTGAATTACAGAATCTCCACTGTTCCTAACTTGAGGTCTGAGGGAAATATCTTCTTAGGGTCCTTAGAAAGGGTATCTTGAGGCCTAGTGGTTGATAGGATTTGGCCAGGTCATGCAGTGACATACCAGCAGACCTGAGTCCCATTCTGCTTTTGAATAAGGCATATGGAGCACAGAAATAGGTGAAATGACCACCAGGACCAGAATAAGAGGCCCCAGGTCTGTGCCATGGATCAGAGCAAAGGACAGACATGAGTACAAATCCTAGCCTGTATACTCACAAGTATATAGCTCTTGGATGAATTACTTAAACTCTCTCTCATTTCCACATTTCTTTTTTTTTTTTTAATTTATTTACTTTTGGCTGCGTTGGGTCTTCGTTGCTGCATGCAGGTTTTCTCTAGTTGCAGCGAGCGGGGGCTACTCTTTGTTGCCACGCGCGGGCGTCTCATTGCGGTGGTGGCTTCTCTTGATGTGAAGCACGGGCTCTAGGCACGCCAGCTTCAGTAGTTGCAGCACATGGGCTCAGCAGTTGTGGTCTGCAGGCTCTAGAGTGCAGACTCAGTAGTTGTGGCTCATGGGCTTAGCTGCTCTGCAGCATGTGGGATCTTCCTGGAGCAGGGATTGAACCCCTGCCCCTGCATTGGCAAGCGGGTTCTTAACCACTGTGCCATCAGGGAAGCCCCCATTTCCACATTTCTAATGTAGGGATAAGAAGAGTTTTTAAATCAGAATATAATTCCACTCAGAGTTTTTATATTATAACAAACATTACTGTATTATGGAATATAATATAAAATCCACGTCTCTTTTAAAGAGAAAAGATTCCATAAAACATTAAAGTTATGGATTTTTTGAGTATCAAGGTCACTCTTCCCTACTTAGGTGGAAGAGCTCGGAGGCTCTGTCTTCACAAAGGATCATATCACACTCAAGTAAGTGTTCAATAAAGGTTTTTTTGCTCCCATTCTCCTTCGGATTCAGCAAGTGTGCAAAGTTGTTCACACAGGCCTGCACAGAACCGTGGTAAGGACTGAGTGAAATAATGAACCAGAAACACTTGTATTTTGGCCCCAGCTTTGCCACTTTCTTGCTGTATGAGCCAATAATTTACCTTCTCTGATCATGTCTCTACCACATACTAAGTGATCATGGGCAAGTCAGTTAAATACTTTTAAATGGGTTTTTAGCAACCCACCTACTTGTAAAGCAGTTAGCCTTGCGCTTGTCATATAATCTGGGGGTAAATGGCACTTAGACTGCTAAGACTTTTATTTTTAATTCCGAGACTGCTTGGAAAGCCTTTCCTCCTCTCTGTCTCTATATATGACTTCTCTATTACATCATCACCTTCTGGAAGCCTCTGCTCTCCTAGGCTGGGTTAGGTGCCTCCTCCAGGCCCTCAGCACTTTGTGCTACCCTTGGCCACAGACATTATCACTGTGGGTTGCGATCATCTGTGAGTCACCCTGCCGTGAGAGCTCTTGCGGACAAGGATGCTGTGTGATTCAGATTGGTATCTCCAGCTCATACCACTGTACTTGGCACAGAGAAGGCCTTCAGTCATGTTTGCTGAATTGCATGAAACTGGTGTTCTTGAGAAAAATATCATGATATTCAGGATAAAACTGTGGCACTGAAAGTGAGGCAACATTAATGTGTTCCTGCCCATCCAGAGTAATGCCTCTGCACAATGTCAGAGTTATATATACCACAGGAAGTAGAAGTGCCTGGCCATAACAGTCTATTTTCCACACTTGACTAGCTCTCGTGGAAGCTCCATTCCACGCTGACGGACCACGACTTTCCGTAAGAAATCGCCAGCTTGATTGTGGGGAAAGAATCCAGATCTAATTGTTCTTTGTAAGCCTGGGACAGAAGGTATTATTGCTTGCAAAATGGAACTGGCTAAATTAATTTTCCTGAAACAAACATCTTTGCCAAATAAAAGCAATGCATAATAACAATCCATAATTAAAAGTAAAATGATACCTTTTGTTACGTGGGGAAGGCAAATGTGTTCACTACAAAAAAAGACCAAAATGTGATTTTCTTGGAACTCCAGGGACACACCTTGAAGTCTGAGAGAGGGATGTGTATGTGTATGTGTGTGTGTGTGTTCAGGAATAGAGTAGGGTGGGAGAGATATCTCTTTCTGCCTTTTTTTCTTTCCTTTTGCTTTTGAAAAACAAGCATCATTCATGTCTGATTTCTGAACAATGCAGCCGGAATATTCTCATTATACTTTTAGTAGATAGGAATTGGAAAAGTGAGGGGAGTCAACGTTTATAGAACTGCCCTTATTTTCCCTTGACTAAATTTCCTAACCTATTTTAAAATTTATTCCAACTTTATATATATATACGTGTGTGTGTGTTTATGTGTGTGCATATATCTTTGTAAACTGATAAATCCTTTCTAGAAAAGAGTTAATTAAGATGTTAAAAACTTAATTGTACATCTACTATGTAACAGATGCTTTATTTATGTTTACTCGTTTTATCCTCATAACACTCTCATAAACATAGGTATTTAACCTCCATTTTAGAGATGAGGAAGCTGACATTCAAAGAGGTTAAGTAAATTGCTTGAAGTCACATAGCCGTTAAGTGATGGCACTAAGATTTAAACCAAGCTTCTGACTATGAAACCCATGTTTAAAAACACTCTCTCCATAGTATATAGTATTATTAAATAAGAATATTGATGATATCCAAAAAGGAGAAAAATACACACAAAAACTCAAGATCACAACAGCCATTTTCATTTTTTTCATGCTGTTTTCTAGTTCTTGTCTAAATATCTGTACTTGTAATGCATGGGTAATAATTATACATGAAGAACAAAGAGGTAGTCATGGCATAAATACGATTTTGCTACTTTCTGTATTCTGTTATTTTTAGGTTACATTATATCATAAGAAGTTTTCCAATAGTATTACACAGTCATTGTAAAACTATTTTAATGACTTCATAATGTTTCATTTAGTGAAAGGGCATGGTTTACTTAAACATAGAACATTTAGGCTGTTATTATTTTGTTATTATAAATGACATTACGGTAAACATCTTCCTGCATACAATTTTTTCCTTCATTTGGATTAGATTACCTCTCTGGGATGAATACGCAAGAGTGGAATTACTGGGTCAGAAAGCATGTACCTTTTTAGTACTCTTGATACATACTGCCACATTACTTTCCAGTAGGATCATTCCAATTTACACTCCCATAAGAAGTTCCTGAGATAAAGATTTTACTGTAGCCTTGCCAGCATGGGGGATTATAACCTTTAAAATATATTTTTTAATGTAATAGTTATCATATGGTATCTAAGCGTTGTCTTTTTTTTAAAAGATGATTCAGTAGGTTTGAATTCTTTTTCATTAGCTTGTTCGTTCATTGTGTTTCCTATAGTGAGAGTTGACTTTTCACATTATATATGTGGCATTAAGGTTTTAGTTCTATTTGCATTTTAAACTCTCAGGGGAGAGCCACCTCTCTTGTTCTCGGTTCACCAGCTTTGGTGGCACTGGAAATACCCACTCGGGGACCCGATTTGACACCAAAGGAAATGCTTCCCCTAAATAACAAGGCCATTTTTAAAGTTTCCAGTTAAAGATAGAGCCCACTAAAACTAGGAAATGCACATCTAGATAGTGTTAGTATAGGCTCACAAGGATTTAAGGATGCTCTGAGTTCCCCTCCTCCTTTAATCCCGTTCTAAGGAAGGACCATGTCACTTCTCACTGAACAGGAGGAGCTCTGCAGGAGATCAAGGGCACTGACTGGGCCATAGTACAAGAGGTGGTGTTTTCCCCACGACTGCCCTAGAGCAGGGGTACCGGGCAGTGGCCTGTTAGGAACCGGGCCGCACAGCAGGAGGTGAGTGGCAGGTGAGCTAGCGAAGCTTTATCTGTATTTACAGCAAGAACTTGAGGGAAAAATTTGTTTTAGGTTAGGATTCACGTGTTCAGTAGCCATCTACTCCCTATCTAAAAGTACCATTACCCTCATTTTGCTGTGTTCAGAGAAGAGCAGTCACTCAGTCAGCCACAGATGCACATGGCGTAGCACATATTGTATACATAGCTCTGACTTAAGCCCTGGGGCAGAATGGGAAGTGGGCACAGAGAAGCACTTACCTGGGCCAGGCGTTTTGTTTATATTGGCTCACTTAAGCCCCACAATATTATGAGGTTTGTTTCATAATTCCCTTTTGTAGCTGAAGAAACTGAGGGCCAGAAACGTAAAGGAATTTATCCACGATCCCAGTTATGAGTTGGTCTCCATGCTTCTAGTTGCACTTCCCTCAACCCATTCTCTACCCTGCAATCAGAGTGAAGTTTCAAAAATGCAAATGTGCTATTCTCTTTAAAATTCTCCATTGATAAAATAATAATGTCTAAACTACCTAACACTACCATTCTGCCCTGCCAGCCTCTAGCCTCCTTGCTTGCTGCCACGCCCTTCACAGTCCAGGCTCCATGCTGATCACCGTTAGTCTGCAGGACACCATGCTTTACCTCTTGCCTCCCTGTCTTTTGCTTTTTTTCTTTTTTCATTGAGGTATAACTGACATATAACATTATATTAGTTTTTTTTTTTTTTTTTTTTTTTTTTT
>NW_020837953.1:12657515-12709591 GCF_003676395.1 Aethalodelphis obliquidens | reverse complement strand
GCCTCTCACTGTTGTGGCCTCTCCCATTGCGGAGCACAGGCTCCGGACGCGCAGGCTCAGCGGCCATGGCTCACGGGCCCAGCCGCTCTGCGGCATGTGGGATCTCCCCGGACCGGGGCACGAACCCGCGTCCCTTGCATCGGCAGGCGGACTCTCAACCACTGCGCCACCAGGGAAGCCCCATTATATTAGTTTGAGGTGTACAACAATGATTCAATATTTGTATATACTGTGAAATGATCACTACAGTTAAGTCTGGTTGCCATCTGTCACCATACAAAGTAATATCTTTTTCTTGTGATGAGAACTTTTAAGATCTACTCTCTTAGCAACTTTCAAACATGCAACACAAAATTAATGACTCTAGTCACCATGCTGTACATTAGATCCCCATGACTTATTTATTTTATAATCAGAAATTTGTACTTCTTGACTCCCTTCACCCATTTCACTCCCCCACCCCCTTCCTCTGTCAACCATCAGTCTGTTTTCTGTATGAAATTTCTCTAGTCATGACCCCTGAAAGTATAGTCCTCATGTCTTTTTACAGGCCGTTTCCTTTGCCTCCCACATCCTTCCTGTCACAGTCTTTCCTTGGTTAGCTACTTCCCATTCCTTTTTCAAATCTCAGTTTAAAGGTTATCTCCATCATTAAGCCTTATCTGACCCCCCCCCCCCCCGAATAGCTCAGATGCCATTCTTCTGTGCTATCATAGCACTTTGGCTACCATCCTATAATTGTCCACTTGTTTTCTCATTCAACTGTGAACTCCTTAAAGGTGAAAATTGTCTCACCCATCACTGTAGCCCCAGCATTTAAGCGTAGTGAATGGCACAGAGTAAATGCCTGCTGTAGACTGAATGTTTGTATCTCCCCAAAGTTCTTATGTTGTTGAAAACTAATCCCCAGTGTGATGGTATTTGGAGGTGAAGGCTTTCGGAAGTGATTGGGTACTGAGGGCAGAGCCCTCGTGGATGAGATTAATGTCCTCATAAAAGAGACCCCAGAGAGATCTCTTGCCCTTTTCACATGTGAGGTTACAGGAAGAAGTCTATGAACCAGGAAGCAGGCTCTCACCAGACACTGAATATGCTGGTGCCTTGATCATGGACTGACAGCTTCCAGAACTATGAGAAATAAATTTCTGTTGTTTAAAAGCCACCCAGTCGATGACATTTTTGTTACAGTGGCCCAAACAGACTAAGACAGTGCCCAGTTAATATACTTGAATAAATTAAGAAATGAGCAGAATCAGAAACTGCAGAGCTGGCAAGCACATCACGATCCAAGAGGTCAGGGGTTTTTCAACTATAGTCTTTTGTAGTTACTTTAAGTTGTTGAATGTTCTTGTCCACCATTCATTGAAAGACTGGTGGAATAAACAATAAAAAGAAGGTGTGATCACCAATAAATGAAGAGGAAGGCATTATTTGTAGTTGCTCAAGCCCCTGTTTTCCCAGCTGTGCCCCCCCTAGAGGGCCCCCTGTTCCAGGCCACCTACTCTATCAGCATTCTGTAAAGACCAAGCATGGGCTTTGCAGTCACACCCTGGTTTGACTCGTGGCTCTGCCTTTTTCCGTCACTAACTTTCCTGCAGCTACCATTGAGCAAATGCCTATCATGCGTCAGGTACTGTACTTTGTACTCTTTTTCTCTTAGTCAAATTATTAATTCTTTTTTTTTAATAGATCTTTATTGGAGTATAATTGCTTCACAATATTGTGTTAGTTTCTGTTGCACAACAAAGCGAATCAGCCATACGCATACACGTGTCCCCATATCCCCTCCCTCTTGAGCCTCCCTCCCATCCTCCCTATCCCACCCCTCTAGGTCATCGCAAAGCCCTGAGCCAATCTCCCTGTGCTATGCAGCTGCTTCCCACCAGCCAACTATTTTACATTCTGTAGTATATATATGTCGATGCTATTCTAACTTCACCCCAGCTTGGCCCTCCCATCCCATGTCCTCAAATCCATTTTCTATGTCTACCTCTTTTTGTTTCTTTTTTGGAATTTTTGAATTTTATTTTATTTATTTTTTTATACAGCAGGTTCTTATTAGTCATCCATTTTATACACATCAGTGTATACACGTCAATCCCAATCGCCCAGTTCATAACACCACCATCCCCACGCCCTGCCGCTTTCCCCCCTTGGTGTCCATACGTTTGTTCTCTACATCTGTGTCTCAATTTCTGCCCTGGAAACTGGTTCATCTGTACCATTTTCCTAGGTTCCACATATACACATTAATATACAATATCTGTATTTCTCTTTCTGATTAACTTCACTCTGTATGACAGTCTTTAGATTCATCCATGTCTCTACAAATGACCCAATTTCGTCCCTTTTTATGGCTGAGTAATATTCCATTGTATATATGTATCACATCGTCTTTAACCATAAGTCTGTCGATGGACATTTAGGTTGCTTCCATGACCTGGCTATTGTAAATAGTGCCGCAAAGAACATTGGGGTGCATGTGTCTTTTTGAATCATGTTTTTCTCTGGGTATATGCCCAGTAGTGGGACTGCTGGGTCATATGGTAATTCTATTTTTAGTTTTTTAAGGAACCTCCATACTGTTCTCCATAGTGGCTGTATCAATTTACATTCCCACCAGCAGTGTAAGAGGGCTCCCTTTTCTCCACATTCTCTCCAGCATTTGTTGTTTGTAGATTTTCTGATGGTGCCCATTCTAATGATGGTGTGAGGTGATACCTTATTGTAGTTTTGACTTGCATTTCTCTAAAAATTAGTGATGTTGAGCAGCTTTTCAGGGGCTTCTTGGCCATTTGTATGTATTCTTTGGAGAAATGTCTACTTAGGGCTTCTGTCCATTTTTGAATTGGGTTGTTTGCTTTTTTTAAATTGAGCTGCATGAGCTGTTTATATATTTTAGAAATTAATCCCTGTCCATTGATTCGTTCGCAAATATTTTCTGCCATTCTGAGGGTTGTCATTTCATCTTGTTTGTAGTTTCCTTTGCTTTGCAAAAGCTTTTAAATTTCATTAGGTCCCATTCATTCTTGTTTTTATTTCCACTTCTCTAGGAGGTGGATCAAAAAAGATCTTGCTGTGATTTATGTCAAAGAGTGTTCTTCCTATGTTTTCCTCTAAGAGGTTTATAGTGTCTGCTCTTATATTTAGCTCTCTAATACATTTTGAGTTTATTTTTGTGTATGGTGTTAGGGAGTGTTCTAATTTCATTCTTTCACATGTAGCTGTCCAATTTTTCCAGCACCACTTATTGAAGAGACTGTCTTTTCTCCATTGTATATCCTTGCCTCCTTTGTCATAGATTAGTTGACCATAGGTGTGTGGGTTTATCTCTGGGCTTTCTATCCTGTTCCATTGATCTATATTTCTGTTTTTTGTGCCAGTACCATACTGTCTTGATTACTGTAGCTTTGTAGTATAGTCTGAAGTCAGGGAGTCTGATTCCTCCAGCTTGATTTTCTTCCTTCAAGGCTGCTTTGTCTATTTGGGGTCTTTTGTGTCTCCATACAAATTTTAAGATTTTTTGTTCTAGCTCTATAAAAAATGCCATTGGTAATTGGATATGGATTGAATTGAATCTGTAGATTGCTTTGGATAGTACAGTCATTTTCACATTAGTGATTCTTCCAATCCAAGAACATGGTATATCTCTCCATCTGTTTGTATCATCTTTAGTTTATTTCAGCAGTGTCTTATAATTTTCTGCATACAGGTCTTTTGTCTCCTAGTAGGTTTACTCATAGGTATTTTATTCTTTTTGTTGCAATGGTCAATAGGAGTGTTTCCTTAATTTCTCTTTCAGATTTTTCATCATTAGTGTATAGGAATGCAGGGGATTTCTGTGCATTAATTTTGTATCCCGCAACTTTACCAAATGCATTGATTAGCTCTAGTAGTTTTCCGGTAGCTTCTTTAGGATTCTCTATGGATAGTACCATGTCATCTGCAAACAGTGACAGTTTTACTTCTTCTTTTCTGATTTGGATTCCTTTTATTTCTTTTTCTTCTCTGATTGCTGTGACTGAAACTTCCAAAACTATGTTGAATAACAATAGTGAGAGTGGGCAACCTTGTCTTGTTCCTAATCAGAGGGGAAATGGTTTCAGTTTTTCACCATTCAGAACCATGTTGGCTGTGGGTTTGTAATATATGGCCTTTATTATGTTGAGGTAAGTTCCCTCTATGCCTACTTTCTGGAGGGTTTTTATCATAAATGGGTGTTGAATTTTGTTGAAAGCTTTTTCTGCATCTCTTGAGAAGATCATATGGTTTTTCTCCCTCAATTTGTTAATATGGTGTATCACATTGATTTACCTATATTGAAGAATCCTTGCATCCCTGGGATAAATCCCACTTGATCATGGTGTATGATTCTTTTAATGTGCTGTTGCATTCTGTTTGCTAGTATTTTGTTGAGGATTTTTGCATCTATGTTCATCAGTGATATTGACCTGTAGTTATTTTTCTTTGTGACATCTTTGTCTGGTTTTGGTATCAGGGTGATGGTGGCCTTGTAGAATGAGGTTGGGAGTGTTCCTCCCTCTGTTATATTTTGGAAGAGGTTGAGAAGAATAGGTGTTAGCTCTTCTCTAAATGTTTGACAGAATTCACCTGTGAAGCCATCTGGTCCTGGACTTCTGTTTGTTGGAAGATTTTTAATCAGTTTCAATTTCATTACTTGTGATTGGTCTGTTCATATTTTCCATTTCTTCCTGCTTCAGTCTCAGAAGGTTGTGCTTTTCTAAGAATTTGTCCATTTCTTCCAGGTTGTCCATTTTATTGTCACAGAGTTGCTTGTAGTAGTCTCTTAGGATGCTTTGTATTACTGCAGTGTCTGTTGTAACTTCTCCTTTTTCATTTCTAAATTTGTTGATTTGAGTCCTCACCCTCTTTTTCTTGATGAGTCTGGCTAATGGTTTATCAAGTTTCTTTATCTTCTCAGAGACCCAGGGTTTAGTTTTATTGATCTTTGTTATTGTTTTCTTTGTTTCTATTTCATTTATTTCTGCTCTGATCTTTATGATTTCTTTCCTTCTGCTAACTATGTGTTTTGTTTTTTCTTCTTCCTCTATTTCCTTTAGGTGTAAGGTTAGATTGTTTATTTGAGATTTTTCTTGTTTCCTGAGGTAGGCTTGTATTGCTATAAACTTCCCTCTTAGAACTGCTTTTGCTGTATCCCATAGGTTTTGGATCATCGAGTTTTCATTGACACTTGCTTCTAGGTACTTTTTCATTTGCTCTTTGATTTCTTCAGTGATCTCTTGGTTATTTAGTAACATATTGTTTAGCCTCCATGTGTTTGTGTTTTTTACATTTTTTTCCCTGTAATTAATTTCTAATCTCAAAGCATTGTGGTCAGAAAATATGCTTGATATGATTTTAATTTTCTTAAATTTACTGAGGCTTGCTTTGTGACCCAAGATGTGATCTATCCTGGAGAATGTTCCGTGTGCACCTGAAAAGAAAGTGTAATCTACTGTTTTTGGATGAATGTCCTATAAATATCAAATAAATCTGTCTGGTCTATTGTGTCATTTAAAGCTTGTGTTTCCTTATTAATTTTCTCTTTGGATGATCTGACCATTGGTGTAGGTGAGGTGATAAAGTCCCACACTATTATTGTGTTACTGTCGATTTCCTCTTTTATAGCTGTTAGCAGTTGCCCTATGTAATGAGATGCTCCTATGTTGGGTGCATATATATTTATACTTGTCATCTCTTCTTCTTGGATCGACCCCTTGATCATTATGTAGTGTCCTTCCTTGTCTCTTGTAACATTCTTTCTTTTAATGTCTATTTTATCATATATGAGTATTGCTACTCCAGCTTTCTTTTGATTTCCATTTGCATGGAATATCTTTTTCCATCCCCTCACTTTCAGTCTGTATGTGTCCCTAGGTCTGAAGTGGGTCTCTTGTAGACAGCATATATATGGGTCTTTTTTTTTGTATCCATTCAGTGAGCCTGTGTCTTTTGGTTGGAGCATTTAATCCACATTTAAGGTAATTATTTAAGGTAATAATTTAAGGTAATTATCGATATGTATGTTCCTATTACCATTTCTCAGTTGCTTTGGGCTTGTTTATGTAGGTCCTTCTCTTCTCTTGTGTTTCCCACTTAGAGAAGTTCCTTTAGCATTTGTTGTAGAGCTGGTTTGGTGGTGCTGAATTCTCTTAACTTTTGCTTGTCTTTAAAGCTTTTGATTTCTCCATTGAATCTGAGTGAGATCCTTGCTAGATATAGTCATCTTGTCTGTAGGTTCTTCCCTTTCAATGCTTTAAATATGTCATGCCACTCCCTGGCTTGTAGAGTTTCTGCTGAGAAATCAGCTGTTAACCTTATGGGACTTCCCCTGTATGTTATTTGTCGTTTTTCCCTTGCTGCTTTCAATAATTTTTCTTTGTCTTTAATTTTTGCCAATTTGATTACGTGTCTCAGCGTGTTACTCCTTGGGTTTATCCTGTCTGGGACTCTGCGCTTCCTGGATTTGGGTGGCTATTTCCTTTCCCATGTTAGGGAAGTTTTCGACTATAATCTCTTCAAATATTTTCTTGGGTCCTTTGTCTCTCTCTTCTCCTTCTGGGACCTCTATAATGTGAATGTTGTTGCGTTTAATGTTGTGCCAGTGGTCTCTTAGGCTGTCTTCACTTCTTTTCATTCTTTTTTCTTTATTATGTTCCACAGCAGTGAATTCCACCATTCTGTCTTCCAGGTCACTCATCCGTTCTTCTGCCTCAGTTATTCTGCTATTGATTCCTTCTAGTGTATTTTTCATTTCAGTTATTGTATTGTTCATTTCTTTTTGTTTGTTCTTTAATTCTTCTAGGTCTTTGTTAAACATTTATGCATCTTCTCAATCTTTGCCTCCATTCTTTTTCCGAGGTCCTGGATCATCTTCACTATCATTATTCTGAATTCTTTTTCTGGAAGGTTGCCTATCTCTACTTCATTTAGTTTTCTGGGGTGTTATCTTGTTCCTTCATCTGGTACATAGCCCTCTGCCTTTTCATCTTGTCTAACTTTCTGTGAATGTGGTTTTCATTCCACATGCTGCAGGATTGTAGTTCTTCTTGATTCTGCTGTCTGCCCTCTATTGGATGAGGCTATCTAAGAGGCTTGTGCAAATCACTAATTCTTATTAACAAACATGCAATGTAGACATCACCCTTCTTATACAGATGAGAAAATGGTAGCTCAAAGAGTTTCAGTTACTTTTTCTAGCCAGCATAGCTATGCAGTTCCAGCCCAGGGATTGAAACCCAAGTCTCACCAGTTCCAGAAGTCCATGCTGTTTTTATAATATCACACTTCTCTGCTTCTAATAGCCTTCTAGCTATGAGCACACAGTAGGTGAATAATATAATGAATTATTTGCAGTCTTTTTATGAAGAACTTCAGTTTCTGTGAGTCAAACATTTTCTTCCTTGAGCCAACTCCTATGTGTGGGCAGATGGCAGATAGTGACAATTGTCCATTGCTTGTCTGAATATCACATTTGTATCCTATTCAAAAACACATTTAAAAGACGTGTCTGTAGAGATACATGGAGCAGAGAATAGAGTACATGCTTTCCTTCATCTGACTATTATGTCCCTAAATGTGTCAATATTTTTTCTCTGCAGGTAGAGCACTACATTGGATTCCCTCTCGTCTCTGCTTCAATGATTTTGTAATTATGAGGCAAGCAAGAATTCAGCAGCTGGCCCCTTCTGGAGAAAGGGCACTGGCTCCATTACTTACACCAGTTGAAAGAAAAGAGCTCCTTGTGTTCAGATGGATCTATCAGTGGCTTTTAAATCAGGTGTATGGGTGCATGCGTGTGCGTGTGTGCATGTGCACGCATGTTTGGTATATATGTAGAGAGAGAGTAAAAGTAAGTGCAAAAAGGAGAACGCGAGAGAGAGAGAGAGAGAGAGAGAGAGAGAGAGAGAGAGAGAGAGAGAAACCCAGAATAACAATAGGGGAAAGGACAGTGAGAATAAATATCCAGCTCTCTGAAACTCACCTGAGTGAGTGCTGGAAAACCCCTAGAGATCGTCTAGTTCAAGGTCAGCAAACTGCAGTCTGCTGGACTAATCTAGCTTGCTGCCTGTTTCTGTACAGCCCACAGCTAAATATGGTTTATGTATTTTCAAATTACTGAAAACATATAGAAAGAGAAATAATATTTTGCGATGTGAAAATTATATGAAATTCAAGTTCCAATGTCCATAAATAAAGTTTTATTGGAACACAGCTGCACTCACTCTTTCACATACTGTCAAATGATGCTTCTGTGCTACAAAGGTGGGGCTAAGTAGTTGCGACAGGGATTGGTTGGCCTGAAAAGCCTAAAATTGCCCCTTATAGAAAAAGTTTGCCAATTTCCTGAACTAGTACAAACTGCAGACCCAATAGCCACCTTGAAGGTAGAGGTTATATGCATCCAAATGTGTATCCCTGGTGCCCAGCACGGGGCCAGGCACTGAGACTGGTGACACAATTTGTGGGGCCCAGTGCAAAATAAAAATGCACAGCCCTTTATCCAAAAAGCAGGTGTAAAGTGGCATTAAAGGTATTAAAATATGAAGCCTTTTCCTTTCTTCCACTGTTTCTCTCTCTACCTGTCACGGTATTTTTTTATTTGCTTTTTAATGTTGTGCTCCCTTAGGCATGGGGACAGTGGTGGGGTGGATGCAGACCATCACAGCTGTCCTAGGGCTCCACCCTGAGACTGGGTGCACAAGTGTTCATGGCCCACTGGCTGCTGGGAACCCCCTTTCCTCTCCCAGCTCCCCACCCCAGCTGGCAGCTGAGGGCAGGGAGGTCAAGACAGACATTTCCATTCCCATGGCCTGGCTGCTCCAATACACTGCAGACGGCAACACCCAAGAGTACTGCTACTCTCACATTGGGACAGGTTAGGCACCTGCATGGGGGCACCTAGCTTGTCCCCGTGCTTGTCCCAGCTGAGCTGTCTACCGAACATACCCTGGCACTGCCATCCTGGAAAAAGGGAAGTTGGGTGGGGTCCAGACTTCCAGATGAGGAAGAAGGTGGCCAAGAACCCAGTCTGAAGAGGCATGAGGTAGTAGGAGGCAGGCCTGTGCATGAGCCTAGGCTCCAAGTCTCTGGTGTATGCTTTGTTGGCCCACCAGATTATGCTTATAAAATACAAATTCAGGGCTTCCCTGGTGGCACAGTGGTTGAGAGTCCGCCTGCCGATGCAGGAGACGCGGGTTCGTGCCCCAGTCCAGGAAGATCCCACATGCCGCGGAGCGGCTGGGCCCGTGAGCCATGGCCACTGAGCCTGCGCGTCTGGAGCCTGTGCTCCACAACGGGAGAGGCCACAACAGTGAGAGGCCCGCGTACCGAAAAAAAAAAAAAATACAAATTCAAAGATAAAATTATTAAGAGTTGTAAGACACAAACCACAGAGCTTGAAATCCCAAGTGCAGGGTCCTTCTGAGTGTGAGGGCCCTGGGGTATTGCCCTGGTCACACACCCAGGAAGCCAGTCCAGCCCAGTGCACCCTAGGGACTGGAGGACTGTTGCTTTATGGACATTTTTGAATGAGACAGTGTGCCACGGTGGAAAAGTACCTGGATGCCCAGCTCTGCCACTTCTTAACTCAGAACCATTGTTTCTTCACTATAAAATGTGTATCTCTTTAAGGGTTCAAGTGTGCGACGAGGGAATGACAATCCTCTAAAGCTTGCTGTTAGTTTCATGCTTCTCTGGGAGCAACTTCAGGCAGCTTAGTCAGCCACAGATCCTACTGGCACCACCATATTAACTTCCAGTCTCACTCCCTGGTGCTAGAGTATTCGCAGATGTTTGAGGATGGTGAGGGAAATTAGCCTATGCGCTATTAGCTCCCATCAAAGTCAGCAGATAAATGTGAAATGACAGAAAAGTGTTGTGGGATGTCAGAGATGAAAGCAGTGAGTCCAAATGAGATGAAAGCAATAAGTCCAAATGAGGCATCAGTTTCCTGAGGAGAAGGCATTAAGGCCGTTTTTTTTTGTGTAGGGTGGGTGGAATTTCTCTAGGTGGAGAAGAGGGAAGGAGGGCTGAGGGGTCCAGGCAGAGGCTTCTGCGTGAGCAAAGGCTGAGATGAGGAAGCACGTATGCACCTAAGGAGCAGTGAATATTCTAATATGACTGGAGCACAGAGGACAAAGAGGATGTGTGTGGAGATGGTCCTGAAAGGCTTGTGGGCATATTATAGAGTCCCCTTTGCCCTACTGAGGAGTTTGCATTTCATTATTGAGGCCACTGCAGGCCACTGAAGAGTTCAGTGATGGAGAGAGACAAGTTGCTAACGTGTGTCCTGGACATGAACTAATCTGTTTACAGAGAGCAGGAATGGCTCAGTGTTCCCTCTGCCTGCTGGGGCGGTGCGCACAGGACAGGGAGAGGGAGCCAACGATGTCTGTAGAGGGCGCACCACGGACTGGATCTATGTTAGGAGTTTTATAGCCATATTATGACCACCCCTTTTTACAGATGAGAACTGAGGCTCAAGGAGGTCAGGGGTTGTCATGACAATCACAGAGGTAGCAAGGAGGCAGAGTCAGCTTCCTGCCCTGGGTCTACCTAACACTCTGGTCTAAACCCTTAGTGATGCCCCACTCCGCTTTTCAAGAATTCTAAGCAAGCAGTCAAGATTCTAATTCTAAGCAAGACCCAGTTCTCTTGGGACAAGCCACAGCCCTTGTCTAAAAAAGGTTGCAGGTAGAAGTAACCATGCCTTTCATTTTGCTCCAACTGGCCCTATTTTTGTTGAAATTCCCAGTGTCTTAGACTGCAGGTGCCTCCAGGGCCTATCTCATCTCTGTGTTCCCAGTGTCTAGCACAGGGCCTGGCTAGAGAAGGTGATTGGTCCCAGTTTGCAGAATGAGTAAGCAAATTAAAGACCATACTAGTTTATTAATTAAAGGACTCCCTACTTCATCTTGGAGTCCATGACTCCTAACGAAAAGCAACCCTTGCAGTTTTCAGGAGGAGACGTGCTGAGGCTGAGGGCTATGTGGGTGACGCACAGTTCCAGCATCAGAACCAAATTTACAGCAAGTAGTGCCCATAAACAGCACAGGCTACTCAGTTAGGCTAATTTATGTTCACACAGGGCCATCCCAGCCCCCAAAGCCCAGAGCTCTTTACAATTCCAAAATGATTAAAAGCATCACACAAACCCATATTTTCCATTTTTATTAAAAGCACTAAAGCGGGCAGCGCTTTCTGCATGTCAATGAGGAGCCCCTTCCCAACCCAGGGAGAAAAGTCTCTCCTCAGATGGCTAAGGCAGACTTCTCCGCATCTCGCTCAGGCATCCTTCTAGCCCTAAGCCCCACTGGCTTTCTCTCCATCAAACGAAGTTACCTGGCTTCCCCAACACCATGGTCTGTTCCACCCAAGCCCATCTTTGCTTAGACTCTTGCAGTCAGAGGCACATTCCTGCTTAAAATCTTCACAGACTTTCACTGTCCCAACTCCTTAGCCTGACACCTAAGGCCCTTCAGAGAATGGTGCAAACCACCTGTCCGGTCACAAGTCCGGTCTTTCAAACATGTTCTCCAAATATGCAGGATTTTCTTTGTTTTTCACTCTTAGAAGCCTTTGCTCATGGTGTTCCCTGGGTCTAGGATGACTTTCCTTCCTTTCTCCACCTGGAAAATATCTATTCTTATCATTTTAGATCTAACTCAGTTTTCATCTGTCCTCTGAATTATCGCTGGACTTTCTTAGACCAAGTTAGTTATTCTTCTCCACGTTTAAGTCCATTTAAGTGCATGCCGTCCTGGATTGTGTATGTTTATGCATCTGTCTCTCCCATGTGACCTTTAAGCACAGAGACTGGCACAGAATAGGTACTTGGTGAGTATCCAATATATGAATGAAACAATGAATTTTAACTTCCAACAATGTGTCCCATCAGAGACAACACTGATGTGTTAAAGAAACTTACTCATTTAAGCTGATGAACTTGCTTACCATTTCACTGAGAAAGCAACCTGAAGAACATAAAAGCCCAACATCACATCCGCCTAGGTAACTGCACCTATGCTCACATACTCTACCTCTCCTCGTGTTGTTATGGAAGCGCTTTCCCTGCCCCTATCCAAGACCATCCCCTCTACTTGTTCACTTCCCCTACTAGATCCCTGCCCCCTTCACCCACTCAAAGATTTCGCTCCAGCAATGTTTGCCTATCTTTTCTGCATCACAAAAATTTTCTAGTTTCCTGGATCATTTCCACCAGTACAAAACCATGTTAATTCTTCCATTAGAAAAAAGAAAAAAGCTCTTGGCTCCACTTCGCCTTTCCATTACTACTTCATTTTTCTCCTTTCCTTGAAATCGTTGTCTCTAACACTCTTTCTGTTTCTTCATCATCCCTTGTCTCTTGAATGCCCTTCAGTCACACCTCTGCCCTCACCATGCCACTGAAACTGCTCTTGTCAAGGTCTCCATGACCTTCAATGGTTCTTAGTCCTCATACCTGATAGATCAGCAGAATTTGATCCCTCCTCCGTGTACCACTTTTTAAAAACCTGACTTGCAGGATGCCACACTCTCCTAGTTTTCCTACAATTTCACAGGCCTCTCCTCCTAAAACTCCATTGCTGGTACCCCTTTTTCTGCCAGACCTTTTCATCTTGGAATGAGCCAGGGCTCAGTCTTTGGAACCCTTTTCTTCTCAAGCTACACTCACTCCTTAAATGATCTCCCTCAATTTAATAGATTCCAAAGTTTATCTCCAGCCCTGACTTGTAAACTCCAGACTTCATCTAACTGTATCTTCAATATCTCCACGTGAATATTTATCAGGTATCTCAAATTTAACACTCCAAAGCCAAACCCCTAATTTCCTCCTCCAAATCTATTCTACCCACAGTCTCTCCCTTCTTATTTAAGGAAACTCCATAACTTTATCCTCCAGCCAATGTTCAGGTCAAAGAACTTGGAGATATCTTTGACACTATTTTTTCCCCCATGTCCCGTATTCAATCCTTCATCAAATCATGTTGACTTTGTCTTCAGAATATCCAAATTCTGACCACTTCTCACCATCTCTACCTTCTTCCTGCCACCATCATTTTTCGCTCAGCTTATTGCAATAGCCTTTTAACTGGTGCCCCTATTTCAACTCTTGCCACGTACCGCCCTTCTAAAAGACTATGCTCAACACACCATTTAGAGTGATTATGGTAAAGTAACACAAGGCAGCTTAAAAGCGTTAGATGGCTGCCACCCCACCGCAGTAAAAGCCAAAGCCCTTACAGTGTCTTTAAAGGTCCTACATGATCTGATGCTCCACTGACCCCAGTGACCTCATCTCCTAAAATTCTCCCACTCAGTCGTTCCATGTCAGCCACTGACTTCCTTGCTTCTCCTGTAACATACCAGCCACGGTCCATTCTAATGGCTACTATGTTTATTGTTCCCTTTGCTGAAAACACTTTGCCCCAGATATCCACATAATTGCTTCTTTATTTCCTTCACAGTGATGCCTTCTGACGCTCCTATTTTAAATTCCAATCCACTCAATTCTCTGCAGCCCCTGTCTCCACCTTCTCCACACTCCTTACTTCCCTTAATTGCCTTATTTTCCTCCACAGCATTTTAGGGTGACCATTGTCCTGATTTATGTCTCTTTACCCACTGAAATTACTAACAGTTTTGTGCTTTCGCCCTCAGAGGTGTCCTGGTTTGGACGATAAATTAAATGATTGCCTCGCTCTCCACCGCCTACTATACTAAATATTTTACCTGTTTATTTTGCTTATGCATGTTTCCCCCTTTTCTAAACATTACATTACATTCCAACGGAAGCTCTATGAAAGTAGGAAGTTTTCTGTTTTGGTCCTTACTTGCTCTCCGGAATCTAGAACAGCGCCAGCACATGGTAGGTGCTCAATAAATATTTGTAGAATGAATGAATTCACATTTTATAAATAACAACAGAGGCAGCTGCACCGCTGTTTGGTCTTGTTTCTTTGTAAGAGGCCAGGTCTTGGCCTCAGCCTCAGGACAGTGCTCACAACCCAGGCCAGGGAAACTACTGTATTTCCAGACCTTGTTAATCCTCCAGCTTTCACCAAAGAAGCTCCAGTGAATCAAGGAGCCAAGAGAGGAAGATCAATTTGTAAAGTTCATGCCATCAGGAATCTTAGAAATGCGATTCATCATCCTCGGCCTCATAGCGAGGAGGTAGTGCTTGGGACGGCCCCTCGACACAAAGAAACACGTTCCTTACATGTAAACACTGATCACACCATTACCAAAGCCCAGGCCCCGCCAAGGCATAATGACTGTGTTCAGTGACGTGGGGAGGAAAACACACATTAGCCAGACGGCAGGTTTCAGACACACGCCTGTGATATTATCTCTAATCATATACAGTCTATTTCATATCCGCTTTTTTGTGGGCTTCACAACTTATAATTATTGCCAGCAGGAGAAAAGAAAACAACGGTAGGGAAATGTTGGAAGGGAGCGGTATAGATAGGAGGGAAAATTCTTCCTGATGGCAATAAACTGTGTGAGTAAGATAGGCCAGAGCTTATTAGAAAATATTAGAAACTAGATTTGGATTAAAGCTGAGAAAAATGAATTGTACATAAGCGGTGAGACTGTGCAAGCCAGAGAGATCTTATAAGCCTTGCGGATCGTCTCATTACATCGTGCGTCTATGACACTGGAAGGAAGTTAGTGGGAAGTTATGAAATGTGTCAAATTTAAAGTCCAGACTGGATATTTCATCAATCCATAGAGGACTTGGAAGGGCCTCTGAGGTTAATGAGCTATACTTCATTTTATAAAAGAGGGAAAGGACCTGCAGGACAAGGACTCAAGTCCAGGCATCCTGACGCAGTACACAGATGATTCCTCTACAGAAGATGACGGTAACAGGGAGCTCTTGCTCGCGCATCATTTATCCTGGTCCTGGAGTGGGAGAAATTACCTCTAAGCTCGGCACTGGGACAAGACGAAGGCAGAGTTCTGAGAACATCACGAGGCTGAGATGGGAAACCCTTCTGTATCCAGTGATCTTAACACTGTGGGCTTGCTTGGGTGTGCATGTGTGTGTGTGTGTGTGTGGTGTGTGTATGTCCATGTCTCCTGACAGCTGAGTTGTAATCCTGGAGAACAGGGCTACAGGGAGAATCAAGCGCCACAGGCAGACAGGTTTCATTCCTGCTCTCCCTCAACCAGGTGCTGCAATCGTCTTTTTCCCTCTTTCACTCAGGATTACCCATCCTTCGAGGCTGCCATCAAGCTTCCCCTTCCCACACCCAGAACACAGAGGGTGAGGATACAGTGGTTTAGCCTCCAAGCTTCAGTGTGTCACACCAACCTGTGTCATCTCCCAGAACTCTCTTTACTAATTGTAAAATCTTTCTCTCTCTGAGTCGTGGTTTTTACATATGTAAAAACTCCTACCTTTGCAGGATTGTGGTAAGTATTAAATAATATTTTGTTTTAAATGGACTAGTATAGTCAGATAAGTTATTGGAATAAGAATTTCTGTATATGTTCTTGCATTTTCCCTTCCTCTTGTGTTCCAAGCAATAGCTAGGCTACTAGTCTTTGCTTTTCTGGGGATATTTGAAAGAGGGGAAAGTAGAAGCTTCTAGGAGTCAGCTGTATTCTTTTGCTTTTATGAAAGCCAGGGTCCACTGAAGACTATGGACTATGGACATCCTTGAGGGAAAAAGGAGGAGAGGGGAAGACGGCTTTGGAGTTAAGGTGGGGAGGGTCATTTCTCAACCAGGGAGGAGGATGAAGGTCAGTGCATCTGTTACCTGTACTTCACTCTGCAGCAGCATCCTAAGGTTTTCTCAGACTGGTTGCTTGTGGGTGTATGGTCTGTGGATTCATCAGAGATCATTATGACCCAACTAGTGCATGGAAGCAGCAGTAGAGGGACACGAGAGAAAGGGAAATGGTTGTGTCAGTGGGCACTGGTCTGGACCAATGACCAATAATCAGAGAGGCTACCCCAATGCTTCTAATACTTTGGGGCTGCATGAGATCCTGGGATCTTACCAAAACATGGAGGTGGGAAGCCCCAGTAATAACAGAGATTCAATTTACTACCAGGTTAGTAGGATATGGGATACAAGTTCAATTGAAATGTTTTTAATATAACAGTAAATATATTTCTTGTACTCCTAAGTTTGCAGACCAAGATTCATACCTATCATACTGTCATGATGCCTACCATGGAGAAATGTTCCATAAATGGCAGATATTATCATTATTATTTCATTACTTACTAAATGTATTCGAATAAATAAAAATCATAGGGTTGATCAGGTCAGTAAAATTCTAGGGGTCAGGTCAAGGCTGGTCAAAAACACAAGCAAAGTATCAGAAGAAAGCTAAACTCAAGGAACTGAAACAACAGAACCAAAAGCACAAGACCCCATTCTCTGAATACTCTCTTCTAAAAACTTACATCGAGCACATATTTTGGACGAGACACTGAGTTGGATTTTGATGTCTGAATAATGAATCAAACATGGCCCCTGGCATTGAGAAGCCTCTAATCAGGTGGGGGACATAGACACATAAAGAGATCATTTTAGTTTAGTGTGCCTATAGTTGTCTTAGGGACATTTGGCCATAGGACAGATTCCTGTTTTAGTTCTACTGCCAGGGGAGAATCTATCTTAAATTAAGATTAGGCTTCAGCCTTACTAGGCTGACTGAGGGAAGCAACACACTGACCAGGCATGAAATTTGGTGACTGGAAGAAGAAGGTATTACCTAGCACAGGCACTGCAGAGAAATTTTGTTACACTCCCAGTTTTTAGCTAGGACAGTCAGA
Source organism: Aethalodelphis obliquidens (assembly GCF_003676395.1). Lineage (NCBI taxonomy): Eukaryota > Metazoa > Chordata > Mammalia > Artiodactyla > Delphinidae > Aethalodelphis > Aethalodelphis obliquidens. The sequence goes on along the minus strand of NW_020837953.1, from coordinate 12,692,772 downwards.
TTCCCAGCCCTGAACTTTTCTCATTGTGTCATGCTAACTCCAGAAATGACCCTAGGAATTAATAGCTTGTACTCTAATAAGGAAGGAGAAATAAAAATTAGAATCTACACTGTACTAGTTTTCCAGGGCTTCCATAATAAATGATCACAAGCTAGGTGACTTAAAGCAACAGAAATTTATTCTCTCACAGTTCTAGAGGCTAGACATTGGATATCAAGGGTCTTACAGGGCCATGTTCCTTCCAGAGCTTCTAGGGAAGTATTTTCCTTGCCTCTTCCAGCTTCTGGTTGTTGGCAGCAATCCTTGAAGTCCCTTGGTTTATGGCAGCATTACTCCAATCTCTGCCTTTGTCACATGACATTTTCCCTGGGTGTCACCGTGTCTGTATATTCACATGGCCCTCTTATAAGGAAACCAGTCAGTGAATTTATGGCTCACTCTAATCCAGTTTGATCTCATCATAACTTGATTACATCTGCAAAGACTCTGTTTCCCAATAAGGGCACATTCACGCGTGCTGGGGGTTTGGACTTCAACATACCTTTTGGGGGAGGGGATACAATTTGATCCACAACACACACCTTCAAAATATGCACAGACATAGACAGAAAAGGGGAACCTTCTGGAGTTCATTTGCCACCTATAGGTTTATTTGTCTGTCAGACACTAACATCCCTGAGGGCACCCTGGTGAAAGAGGAAGCCTGCACTGAACGAATGAGTACCTGCCTGACGGTTGGGGCTGCTCGGCTGGCTTTAGACCTGCCTGTTCCAGTGGGTGGCCTGGGCCATGACAGAGCTGCTGGAGGTAGGGAGAGAATCTGCCAGCCTAAATGTACCCTGTCCAACACTTCATCTTATGATGGGGAAACCAAGGACCAAGGAAGGGAAGGAAGTTGTTTAAAGTTTTCATCATGCACTGGCCATGAGAGCCCCAAATGTTACCAGATGTTAGCCAAAATCAGGAAGCTGGTGTGAGAAAGAAATACTTCAGGAGCTTTCAAAATTTTTAGCTGACTTCAAAATGTGCAAATCCTTTGCCCCGGCAACTCTACTCTTAGGAAGTTAGCCTAATGAAGTGGTTAAGATTTAGCTACAAGGAAATTTGTCAGAGTGTTATTAATAATGACAATATAAATAGTTACCATAAACTGGACGTTTATTTATGTCAGCCATTGTACTAGGTGCTTTGTATATATTCTCATTTATTCCTCAAAACTAAATTTCTTTCTTTTAATATGAAAAAACAGAGACTTAGAGAGTTTAAGTTTCCCAAGAATATACAGTTAATAACTTGAAGAGTTTGGGTTGGAATTCACATCTATTTGACTCCAAAGCCCAGGCTCTGTACTTTTTGCATAAAGTCATCAAGTCACCTTCAGAGACCCCAAATGGAGATGCCAATGACTGGGAATCAGTTAAAAACATGAAGGTGCATCTATACAATAAATCACAGTAAGTCATTACACATGATGCTATAGATAAGCACTAGTGGTAGAGTGTATATTCAAAAAAGGTAGTAAATCGGTACAGTCACTATGGAAAATAGTATGGAGGTTTCTCAAAAAACTAAAAGTAGAAATATCATAAGACCCAGCAATTCCACAGCTGGATATATATCTGAAAAAAACAAAAACACTAATTCAAAAAGATATATGGACCCCAGTGGTCCATCTAATAGCAGCATTATTTAAAATTGCCAAGACATGGAAACTACCTAAGTGTCCAGCAACAGATGAATGGATAAAGAAGATGTGGTATGTATAAAAACAACAGAATACTACTCAGCCATAAAAAAGAATGAAATTTTGCCATTTGCAGCAACATGGATGGATTTGGAAGGCATTATGCTAAGTGAAATAAGTCAGACAGAAAAAGACAAATACTGTATGATCTCACTTATATGTAGAATCTAAAAAATACAACAAATTTAGTGAATATACTAAAAAAGAAGCAGACTCACAGATATAGAGAACAAACCAGTGGTTACCAGTAGGGGGTGAAGGGCAACAGAGGGATGGGGGAGTGGGAGGAACAAACTATTGGGTGTAAGATAGGCTCAAGGGTGTACGTACAACACGAGGAATACAGCCAATATTTTGTAGTAACTGTGAATGGAAAGTAACCTTTAAAATTGTACAAATAATTAAAAAATTTTAAAGAGGTAGGTTACAAGATATTACTGTGTGATTATGTGAGTGCGTGCAGTGGTTAGTGGACAGATAAATACATGTAAAAACACTAACCCTCGTTATCTCTAGGTGGTGCGATTACGAGAGAGTTTTACTTTCGATATTCTCTGTAATTTTTCTGCAGTGAAAAATAAATTAATTTAATAATTGAAAAAAGAATGTTTGTTTGCAAAACCAAGAGACTCCTAGTAGGCAGGGAGAGAGCGTTTGCTAAAAGGCTGTTTCTAAGATGGCAGCTTCGGCCTGAGCGTGTGCTCCAGCACATTAGCTTCACCTCTCCAGACAAGATCTGTTTGCCTACGTGGCACATGGAAAACTGCAGCCTCTCTCCAATATAAAGGCTGCATTCCTTTGGACTTAGCAGAAGCACCTGGGCAGTAAACGCTGCTGAGCACCTGAGTGTCAGAGGGATTTCAGGGCCCATTGCTTCTGCCCTGTGGCTAGAGGAATCTAATAATATCCTGCCATTTATTTTTCTTCTTTCTCCTGAAGAAGATGCAGCAGGTAAAACTTCTGATTGAATTCCATCTTAATTTCATTAAATATTCATAAAGGCTAATTAGAAGAGGAGAGAAAGAGGCCATGAGGCAGCTGCTTCTATCTTCCTGTCAGAGGCCGGCTGGCTGATCATCACGCATGGACCAGCCAGTGGTCAATATGGCCGTGACCTTTCTGCCCTCTCCTCTGGGGTCCCTTCTCACCATCCCAGCAAGGGACTCAGGACCGGCAGGGAAGGAGGGGCAGGGGCCAGGCAAGGAGAAACGGCTCCTAATTCTGACAGCAAGGTGCTTAGTGAGTAGAATGCAAAATGCAAATGCGGGGAAACATTCTCGATCACTGCGGGAATGGTAATCTTTCCCTAATGAGCGATGACGGTGGGAGAGTGCTGATTGCACTGAAGGAAAACTGCTTAAAATTCATAATCAATCAAGCAAGTTGATTTTAACCTTTTGTAACTAAACCATCCCATTCCAGCTCCCTTTATTGGCCAACTGGAGCCCATCTCTCCCCACCTCTTCCCCCAACCCAGCTGGGACGGAAGGTGCCAGTGAGAGACTTGAGCATACAGAAAGACAGAGCGCAAGGACCTGGGAAAGCCTGTCTATGCTGACCCTTTAATTTTACAGTTGGGGGACTAAGGTCAGAGAGGGCCAGGGACCTGACAGTGTCACATGGTCAGTGGCAGTACACTGGCTTGCTTCCTGCATCAGCTGAGGAATACTGTGAAAGAATGTGTACTGGAAGTCCAGAGTTCTAGGTTTGGGACCCAGCTTTGTTATTGTGAGCTCTGTGACACTGGAACAAAGTACTTACACTATGTGTAGACTGCAGATTCCATATTTTAAAAAGGCAATAATCAAGTCTTCCTCCCTACTTCACAAGGTTCTTGTGAGAATCATATAATAGAGAGGATATAAAAGTGCTTTGAAAATGGTAACCCACCGTGTTATTATTATACTTCTCCTTTCCATTTTCCAGGCCCCTATGTTCTCCCCCTCCAAACCTTATTCCACACAGACGTTGGCAAGATCTTTTTAAAACTGAATCTGACTTTACTATTTTCCTATTTAACTCTTCCACATTGTCCTTTGGATAAAGTCTAAGCAATAAGCCTGGCATTGAGGAACCTTCACAGTTTTGTGCACTTGCCTTCTTTTCTCTGAGCTTCAGTTTCCTGATTTATAAAACAAGAAAACGAATACCTACCTCAGAAGGCTGTTGTGATTAAAATTCACATCTGTAAAGTGAACAGCTGGTGCATCATAGCTGCTTGGTATAGCTTAATTATTATCTTGTTAAGTTTCACAACAACCTTGAAAGATAGGTGGAGAAGGGGTAATTTTTACCCTGATTTTGCAAATTAGGCATGAGAAGTCCAGAGAGGTGAAGATATTGGATTATAGCCACACAGCTAGAATTCAGAGCTGAGATTTCACTCTTGGGCTTTTGGCTCCTAAGGGTGGGGGATTGGGGTAGGAAAGGAGGAGCAGGTGTGGAGAAACCCCAGGTTGCCAGCATGGAATCGTTCTTTTCTGAGATCTTCTGTCAAGCCCAAAATGTATGGAATACAGTTTTATTTTCTAACATAATACAAAACCTTAGGTCATAGGGCTAGCCAACTTCTCTTGCCTCATTTCAAACTGCTAGAAAATAAAATGGAGCAAAGAGTGCTTCAGTTATGCTAAGCAGTTGCTTGAACAAAGAAGGAAGATGAAATTCCCAAACAATAATTTAATAGTTTTGTTTGTTTATTGCTCAATTTCTCCTCTAGGCCCTATTTCAAGAGAGCAAAGATAAACTGAGTGAAAATGCATGTGCATGAACTATTGCAAATGAATGTATCATTCAGAGATGACTTCCTTAAGACACTGGACTCTACACAGGGTGGCTGGGTGAGCCCTGGGCATGGTTAGGAAACCTGGATCTGGTCTCCCTTGGTTAACCTTGTCTTTCCTGGTCTCCCTGCCCCATCAACTCAGGCCTGCCCCAAGACCCAGATCCACCTTGATATGAAGCAAAAGGGTTAAGCATTCCAAAAATCCTGCCTCATTCATTCATTCATTTAACCAGTATTTATTGAGCACCTATCACATGCCAAGCATTTTGTTAGGTAGAGTACAAAGTTAGGCAAACAGACATAGATTCTGCCCATACGAAGACAATCTACATGCTACAGACATTTGAAAATAAACACAAATTCATATATATGATTTCACCCTTTAATAAATGTTGTGAAGGAAAAATATTGGGAGCTATAAAATATTTAACAGGAGGAGCTGATGTAGCTGAGGGTGGGGTTGGGTTTAGGTAAGATTTCCATAAGGAAGAGACATTTGGAGTTAAGAAGGCAGAAGGGATGTGAGTGGAGTGGGGCTGGAGTGCTCCTGTCAGAGGGGATAGCACTTGTAAAGGCCCTGAGGTGTGAGAGAACAAGGGCACATTCATAGACCTGAAAGAGACTAGGGTGCCTGGAGTACAGAAATGGGGACCAAGAAAGATGAGACCAGAGAGGAGGGAAGAGTCTAGACCCTTCAGAGCATTCTAAGCCAGGGAGTACAACTGGGGAAGCGAGTTAGTCTGAGCATGTGGGAAGCCACTGAAGAGTTTAAAAGAGGGATGGGCATGATGAGATTTCTATTGCCAAAAAAAAAAAAAAAAAAAAAAATCACTAAATCCCAGGAGGCTTGTTATAAAAAATGACATACTAATTCTGAAATGCATATGGAAATGCGAAGGACCTAGAATAGCCAAAATAACTTTGAAAAAGAACAAAGTTGAAGTACTAACAATCTCTGATTTCAAGACTTATTATAAACCTACGGTAATCAAGGCAGTGTGGTTTTGGCATAATTAGATCCATGAAATAGGATAGTGTTCAGAAATAGATGCAGTCATATATAGACAACTAATTTTCAACAAAGATATGAAGGAAATTCAGTGAAGAAAGAACAAGCTCTCCAACAAATGGAGCCAGGACAATTGGTTGTCCATATGGGAAAAAATAATTTTTATCCATGCCTCATATCACATATGAAAATTAACTCAAAGTGGCTCGTAGACCTAAATGTCAAACATGGAACTCTCAAACTTCTAGAAGAAAACATAGGAGAAAATCTTTGTAACCTTGGATTAGTCAAAGATTCCTTAGATAAAATACCAAAAGCATGATCCATAAAAAAGTAAACTGATAAATTGGGCCCAATGAAAAATTTAAAACTTCTGTTCATTGAAAGAGCTGTTCAGAGAATTGACAAACAAGGCATAGACTGGGAGAAAGTAATTGCAAATATATCTGATAAGGGGCTTGAATCCTGAATATGTATATAAAGAATTCTCAAAATTCAGTAATAAGAAAACAAGCAACACAATAAAGAAGTGGGCAAAAGATCTGGACAGTTCTCCAAAGGAGAGAAACAGATGGCAAATAGGCACATGAAAAAATGCTCAACATTGTTAGTCATTAGGAAAACACATATTAAAACTATAATGAGGGGCTTCCCTGGTGGCGCGGTGGTTGAGAGTCCGCCTGCAGATGCAGGGGACACGGGTTCGTGCCCCCATCCAGGAAGATCCCACATGCCGCGGAGCGGCTGGGCCCGTGAGCCACGGCCGCTGAGCCTGCACGTCCCGAGCCTGTGCTCCGCAACGGGAGAGGTGGCAGCAGTGAGAGGCCCGTGTACAGCAAAAAAAAAAAAAAAAAAAACAATAATGAGACACCCCTACACACCTTTTAGGATGACTAAAATTTAAAAAAAGACTGCCCATATGAAGTACTGGAGAAATGGAGGAGCTAGAACTCTCATACGCTGCTGGTGGTAATGTAAAATGGTACACGAGGGAAATTTGGGGGGTGTTATATTGTTCATTATCTTGGTTGCGGTAATGGTTTCAAGGGTGTATACACATGCCAACACTTAAACTGTACTTTAAATGTTTATTTAAAGAGCTTATTTATGTCAACTGTCAGCTTGTTGTATGTCAATTACATCTCAATTAAAATTTTTAAAAAATAAAAAACAGAAAAAATAAGCCAGTGGTATTGAGGAAAACGGATAGGGACTATTTGGTGGTGGTAGGGGGGAAGGCACAGGTGGATTTAGGGTAAACAGGAGGCTATTATAAAAATCTAGGAGGGAAATGGTGATAATTTAGAAGAGAGTGAGAACAGTGGAGACGGTGAGAAGAAGGACTTAGGAGTTAAAACAGAAAGGACTGGTGATGGATTAGATAGAGAGGAGTGGAATGACAGAGAGGGCTAAAGGACAATATCTAGGTTTGTGGACAGCCCACCGACATTTAGTGAGATGTATTCAGTATTCAGGTGATACTGAAAGAAGCCCTCATCTCCCCTCTCATCTCTTTCCCCTGCTCCTATCCCCATTACCACTTTCCTAGGTTAGACCTTATCATCTTTGGCCTGCATTGGTGCAACACCTTCTTCTCTAATCTCTCCATATCCAGACCTGCCGTCTCCAGTTGATCCTTCACATCAGAGACCAGAGTAATGTTCTTAAAAGGCATTTCATTCTCCTGCTAAGTTCCTTTCCAGGATTCAGGATGAAGTCCAGTATCTTTAGTCTGGCACTTGTGAGGCCTTCCCTGCTTGGGCCCTATCATCTTCTGCAGCCATCTTGCCCTCCTGCCAACACCTGGCAGGACCTGGCTCCAGATATACTGAATTGCTTGTAGTTTCCTGAGTGGTTCCCTCCTCCTTACTTGTGTACAAGTTGGCCTCTCTGCTTTGAACTCACTTCCTGGCTTGGTTTGGTGACTCCTAGATGCACTTTCAGCATTTTGTGCTTCCTTTTATCAGAGCATGTGTTTCCCTGGATGGTAAATCAGATGCCACATCAGATGGCAGCTCTGATTTGGTCTCCATTCCAAGGCCCTTTCTCTTGCACTTCCATGGTGGTCTCTTTTCATCTTCCCTCTAAGTCTGGAGATCTATTTGCATCTCCTGGACCCCTTCAAGGAGGCTGAGTACTGTTCAGCATCTAGGGTAGTACCAGGCACACAGCAGGTACTCAGCTTTGGGCCTTGGGCTTTGCTTCCTGTGAGCAATGTTGCTCGTGCTAACCAGCTGTTTTCTTGATGATGTGGCTTGACTCCCCAGCCCTATCCATTGGAAGCTCCCTACTTCATCTTAAAAATTAATGGCTCAGCTTAATGGGAGACTTTCATAGGACTCTCATTTGGTTATCAGGTGGTGGCTCCACTGGTGTTACTAGGGTTGGGTCTGTTGCTCAGTATTTGTCCCATATCTAGAGGCATGTCCTGGACGCTCCCTGCCTTTCATGCCTCACCTACTGTCACAATTCCTTCCTTCCTCACGTGCTGTCTTGAGTACCTATGGAGTCAGACCTTGCTGGGCAATGGGGAGATGAAGACAGATGAGATATAGTCACTGACCTCAGGGAGCTCTAGATGTGACACTAAACAAGTTGTTTCCATTCCCTGATTTTTGGTTTCCCCATTGGTAAAATAATGTCTAAACTGCCTTTTCTTCTATGATCTCATGCTTCTGAAATTATAATGAAGCTGATTGGCAGGACGATGAGTAAACTGTAGATGAGGAGGAACTAATAAATACCTGAAAGAAAATATGCAGCATTGATAAAATAGTCTGAGTTACTGCTGGCTTAATTAATTTAACTTCTCTACAGAGCAGATGACTATTGTTGTGCTGAAACACCAGTCAATGGCCATGGGTTGTTGTCATTGTACAAAATGTAGTGTTTGTCTTTAAAGCTTTATGAGTAGCATGGATCATGACATGGGTAGCATGCCAAATGTTTAACTGAAAGTTTAAGTCAGGTCGTTTCTGAGATGCATGGCCTTTATCTTCAGGGGGCAGTTTCGTGTAAAGGTTAAGAATAAAGTTTTAGAGCTGTCCGCCTGCATTCAAATACTAGCTCAACCAATACCTGGTTGCTTAAACTTGGGAAAATTACTCACATTTCTGTGCCTCTGTTTGCTCATATGTAAAATGGAGATATAAAAAAACCCCTACTTTATAGGGTAATTGTGGGGATTCAGCAAGTTAATAAATGTAAAGCTCTTAGAATAGTGCTTGGCATGAGGTAAGGGCTCAATGAATATTGGTAATAATTATTATTATTATCCACAAAAACCTAGTTCTGATTTCCCAAAGAAAAAATGTGAAACTGCCATGATATAAAAACTTCAATTCAAGAATTATTACCAAACCTAACATTCATGTGTTGTTGCTTCCATTAGCTTATGCTTCCCCTACTCTCATAAGGTGGGGAGCTGTATTTGGCCTGCAGTACTGCAGTAGCAAGGCACATGAGTCTCTCCAATAATAAATACGATCACATTCCTGGGAGGATTTTCTATTTCAAAATTATAATTACAATCCAGTGACTTAATTAAATTAGACCCTTCATTCTACCCAAAGGGCTGATGCAGAAGAGAATAGGCAATCATGAGTCTAGGTAACTAAAAAGTGGTATTTAGGAGGTAGAATCATACATTGTGAGTTACAATTTTTGCTGAAAATCCCTGTCGTTTTCAAGGGTCCTCAATATTCGGCCTCTTTCATCCCGCCAGCCACTCTATCAAAGACACTCACTCACAGCAAGAGGGAAGCAAAAAAGCACACTGTATCCAAGAAGTCCATCTCTAGGGTTGAAAGCCTTCTATTTTTACATTTACCACTTATGGTAAAAATTTAGGGACATACATACTGCAACAATGTTTGTTAACAAATTTACTGCAATGTCTTGAAAACACAGCCAACCAAAGTAATGTAAAAATCATTGAGGATAAATACTGATTTGAGTGCAACTAAAAAATGCAATAAAATCAACAACAAAGGGCTTCCCTGGTGGTGCAGTGGTTGAGAGTCCGCCTGCCAATGCAGGGGACACGGGTTCGTGCCCCGGTCCGGGAAGATCCCACATGCCGCAGAGCGGCTGGGCCCGTGAGCCATGGACACGGAGCCTGTGCGTCTGGAGCCTGTGCTCCGCAACGGGAGAGGCCGCAACAGTGAGAGGCCCGTGTACCGCAAAAAAAAAAAAAAAAAAAATTAACAACAAACAATTAAGTAAATGTGGAATCAGTGGGCTTCCCTGGTGGCGCAGTGGTTGAGAGTCCGCCTGCCAATGCAGGAGACGCGGGTTCGTGCCCCGGTCCGGGAAGATCCTACATGCCGTGGAGCAGCTAGGCCCGTGAGCCATGGCCGCTGAGCCTACGTGTCTGGAGCCTGTGTCCTGCAACGGGAGAGGCCACAACAGTGAGAGGCCCGCGTACCGCAAAAAAAAAAAAAGAAAAAAAAAAAGAAAATGTGGAATCAGTGTACCTTATGTGGGTAGTTTCTGGAATTGAGGGAAATAATAATAGCTATTATTTATTAAAAACTTACTGTTCTTAGCACTTTATGTGGATTTTATCCACTCAATAACCCTTTAAAGTAAGTATGAGTACTATACCCTTTATATAGATGGGAAAACTAAGGCACGGAATGAATAAGTAATTTGCCCAAGTACTGACTTCAGCGTCTGTGTGCAAACTTCAGGCCCACCTAGCCTCTCTGTGTCCCACAGATGACAAACATAACCCTTTGTTGATATCCACTGCTCTACATATTACCCCAAAGCCAGACATGACAATACCACAATAGCAACAGTGAGGTTGCTGGTAAGGCCCTTCAGTTTTCATTCTATGACAGTACCTAGTACTAAGAAAAAAAGAGCACCAAGTAGTAATTTTTAAAAAGTACCAAGGGCTTCCCTGGTGGCACAGTGGTTAAGAATCTGCCTGCCAATGCAGGAGACATGGGTTCAAGCCCTGGTCTGGGAAGATCCCACATGCCGCAGAGCAACTAATCCTGTGCTCCACAACTACTGAAGCCCACGCGCCCTACAGCCTGTGCTCTGCAACAAGAGAAGCCACTGCAATGAGAAGCCTGTGCACCACAACGAAGAGTAGCCCCTGCTCACTGCAACTAGAGAAAGCCCGCGCACAGGAATGAAGACCCAATGCAGCAAAAAATAAATAAATAAATTTATAAAAAATTAAAATTAAAATAAAAAGTACCAAGAAAAAAAAAATGGAGAGAAGGGTCAAATAAATAAACTCAGAAATGAAAGATAAGACATTACAACTGGTACCACAGAAATACAAAGGATCATAAGAGACCACTATGAACAATTATACACCAACAAATTCAACAACCAGGAAAAAAATGGATAAATTCTAGAAACATACAACCTAACAAAACTGAATCAGGATGAAATAGAAAATCGGGACAGACTGATTACCAGTAAGGAAATTGAATCAGTAATCAAAAACCTCCCAACAAACAAAAGTCCAGGACCAAATGGCTTCACTGGTGAATTCTACCAAACATCCAGTGAAGAATTAACACCGATTCTTCTCAAACTCTTTCAAAAATAGAAGAGGAGGAACTATTCAAAACTCATTCTATGAGGTCATCATTACCCTGATACCAAAACCAGACAAGGATGCCACAAGAAAAGAAAATTACAGGCCAATTTCTGTGATGAACATAAATGCAAGAGAATCCTCAACAAAATATCTGCAAGCTGAATTCAACAATACATTAAAAGGATCACATACCATGACCAAGAGTGATTTATTCCAAGGATGCAAGGGTGGTTCGACACCCATAAATCAGTCAATGTGATACACCACATTAACAAATTGAAGGATAAAAATCATATGATCATCTCAATAGATGCAGAAAAAGCATTTGAGAAAAATTCAACTCCATTTATGATAAAAACTCTCAACAAAGTAGGTATAGAGGGAACATACCTCAACACAGTAAAGGTCATATGACAAGCCCACATCTAACATCATACTCAATGGTGAAAAGCATAAGGATTTTTATCTAAGATCAGGAACAAGAAAAAGATGCCTGCTCTTGCCACTTTAATTCAACATAGTATTGAAAGTCCTAACCAGAGCAATTAGGCAAGAAAAAGAAATGAAAGGCATCCAAATTGAAAAGGGAAAAGTAAAACTGTCACTATTTGCAGATGACATATTATATATAGAAAAACCTAAAGACTCCATGAGAAAACTGTTTGAATTTACAAATTCAGTAAGGTTGCAGGATACAAAATCAATACACAAAAATCTGTTGCATTTCTATACACTAATAATGACCTACCAGAAAGAGAAATTAAGAAATGAAAGAAACTAAAGAAGGCACAAATAAATGGAAAGAGATTACATGCTTATAAATTGGAAGAATTAATATTGTTAAAATGGCCATACTACCCAAATCAATATATAGATTCAATGCTATCCCTGTCAAAATTCCAATGACATTTTTCCCAGAAATAAGAACAAACAACGCTTCAATTTGTATGGAAGCATAAAACACTCCAAATAGCCAAAGCAGTCTTGAGAAAGAAGAACAAAGCTGGAAGCACTATGCTGCTGCTGCTTTTTTTTTTTTTTTGATTAAACTATGCTTCTTGATTTCAAACTATGTTATAAAGCTATAGTAATTTAAACAATATGGTATTGACATAAAAGCAGACATCTTGATCAATGGAACAGAATAGAAAGCCCAGAAATAAACCCACACATATGTAGTCATTTAATTTATAACAAAGGAGTCAAGAATACACAATGGGGAAAGGAGAGTCTCTTTCATAAGTAGTGCTGTAAATATTGGGCAGTCACATTTGCAACAATGTGGATGGACCTCAAGGGCATTATACTAAGTAAAATAAGTCAGGCAGAGAAAGACAAATACCATATGATTCTCTTATATTTGGAAATCTAAAAAAAAAATTTTTTTTTAATTTAAAACTTCAAAATCCAAGCTCAAATACATAGAGAAAAGACTGCTGGTTGCCAGAGTGGGGATGGGAGAAATGGGTGAACTGTTTTTGTTTCTGTTTTTTAAATAAATTGAGCTTAAAAATAGAGGTGGTAGTGGTAATAACAGTAGTAATAGTAGTAGTAGTAATTAATTCACATAACAGTACAGAAGAGACCATTGCTGAGTCATAACAAAAAATGGAGAGAGATATAAAGCACAATTTCCAATTTTAAGAGAGAGAAGAAAGGCATTCACAAATTTCATACAGTATCTGTAAGTGCTGACCAAAAGATTAAAAATATGTGACAAGTTTATGACTCATAGAAGAGCAATTCCCCTAGCACTGATGAATGCAGATCTAAAGATACAGTAAAAACCTCCTACTATACCACACCACACTCACATACTCAATTCCATCAAAGTAGAAGATCCCTGAGCTCCCTTTCATCCTGAGACCCACCATCTGAACCCCAGTTCTGAGACAAAGTGCAGGGGTTCTTCATGTGTTTTGCTGCAGATGAGGGGTAGTGCGCGTACACACACACACACACACACACAAACACACACAATACCTAGTAGTATTTATTCATTCATTCAAGAAATATAGATTGACCACTTACTATATGCCAGACACTGTTATAGGCACCAGGGATATAATATTGAATAAAACTGTCAAAACTCCTGCTCTCATGGAGCTTATTTTTAACTGAGGAAAATGGACAATAAATAAAATAAGTAAAATATACAGTACTTTATGGAAGTGATAAGAGCTGTGGAGAAAAATCAAACACGGAAGGAAGATAATGGGTTTTAGAGATGAACTTAAAATTTTGGGGAGGGGAGTCAGGGAAGCTCTCACTGAGAAGGTGAATTAGAGTCAAAACCTAAAAAAGGGGTGGGAACCATGGGAATGGCAAGTGTGTTCATATTAAGTAGTAAACTTTATCTTCCTATCTGCCCATAAAAAGAAATAAAGCATACTATTTTACCTAAAAAAAGCAAACTCTTTTAGCCTAGAGAGAGGTAAATCATGTACTGGTCATGGCTGTGTGCCAGGCATCAGGCTACGCACCGTGAAGGATGCAGAGGTGAAAGGCAGAGTCCCTGCCCTCATCAAGCTTGGGCTGTCAGGGAGAAAACCACGTGACAGATGGTTGTATATAAGAAAGGGGACAATACTTTTTTTTTTTGTGGTATGTGGGCCTCTCACTGCTGTGGCCTCTCCTGTTGCGGAGCACAGGCTCCGGATGCGCAGGCTCAGCGGCCATGGCTCATGGGCCCAGCCACTCCCCGGCATGCGGGATCTTCCCGGACCGGGGCACGAACCCGCGCCCCCTGCATCGGCAGGCGGACTCTCAATCACTGCGCCACCAGGGAAGCCCTGGACAATACATTTTTAAAGAGAGTAACAGCAGTTCTATAGAGGGGATGATTAAGTCAGGTTAGAAAGGTATTGGGGGTGAGGAAGGTAGGCCTTGGAGCTGAGATGGGCTCACAGGTTGAAGAAACAAATGAGACAGCGTGTATAGAGGTACAGCCATGGGGAACAAAGGCTGTGGGAGGGCGCTGGTGGTGATGCTGCCAGTAGATTGGGGGGTGGGGGCGGGGAGGAGGTCGTTTTAGAGCAGATTGGTCAGGAAGGTAAGGGGAGGTAAAATTTTAACCAATTTGGTTATTTCTTGACATGAAAACAAAGAAATAAAATTATTTGTATTAATTAGCTTATATGATTAGGTGGCTTAATGCAATATAAAATCATTGTAAATCCGTAGAGGAATGATGTGAGCTACCAATAAGTAAATAAGTACGTTTTGCACCAGCTGATTGAAGAAGACAAATCTCCTTCTGTGGACGCAAAAACTGCTCCACGGTCTGCACATCTGAGCTGAGTCTACATCAACTGTGAAAGCCTGTCAGGCTGTCAGAGCTGTGGGACATGGTCTTCAGGTCAGATGGCCTGAACTGTGTGACATGTGGGATGCTACTTCACCTTTCTGCACCTAGCTTCCCTAGCTGGACAACGTGGGTGATCCCTACAGTGCCTGCTTTTCAGAACCACGTGCGGATTCAGTGCAGCCTTAGATGTGGAGAGTACTTTGTAAGCTCTGAAGCACTGAGCCTATACGATCAACCTTCACTGTTAGCACTCACATTCAACTCTGCCTTTCCCTATGGGATTTAAGTGACAAAAAACCAAGAGAGCTAGAGATTGAAGGGAATCCCCTCTACCTGTGTTTAGCTGTATGGCTTTTGTCACCTATAAGATGGGGCCTAATAATATCACACAGGTTGTGATATGGTGTGAATAAAATCAACAGCTGGCATACTATGGTGCTCAATAAATGCGTATTTCTGTCTGTTTACTTTTTGAGGACCTTTAGAAAAGCTCTAAAGGTGCTGCATGTATTTGCCCCCAAAGCAGGGATGTGGGTACAGTCTATGAGACTGCATTCTATTTGGAGCAAGGCAGGGATAAAGGCCTGCTCATAAGATGCTCTGAAAGTTTATACCAACCAGCTTGAAGGAAGCTGCAGTCTACACAGTTCCTCGCTCCCCAGCCGCACGCTGCAATGACCCTTGTTTGCAACCTTTGGAGACCCCGACTCTTATTCAAGTCAGCTCAAATAAACTTTACTGGGTATCTACTAAGCTCTAGTCACAATGTAGGTGCTAAGATAACAGAGAAAGTTAAAATCTAGAGGGTCTCTTGATATAGTTGCAGTGTGATAAGTGCAGGGTTCTGGGGACCCAGTGGAGAGCCTCATGATCCAGCTTGAGGGATCCTGAAAGAGATTTCAGAAGAGCTGAAACCAGTGCCAAACCTTTGGACTATGCCAGGTCAAGAAGAGGAGGTTAAATAGTCGCTTGAGCAGAAGTAAGGAGTGTTAAAAGAGCAGGTGTGTGTGCATGTGTGTTGTGTGAGTGTGTGTGTGTGTGTGGTATATGAGTGAGATGAGTATCAGTTGAGGGATGAGTATCACTCATCAGATGAGTATCACTCAGTTGGGGAACACTGACTTTTAAAAATTTCCGTGAAACTTCTAAGCCCCATCCCCTCTCCCTCCTCCGAAGTTTGTGCAGGCCCCTGTTCTAGGAGCCACTCTTCTTATGACTTTCTGTTATTTGGGGGAAGTCAATAACTTGAACCTGACCTTGTAAGAGAGCAGTCCTCAGCCAAATTGTGACTCACTCCTCCAGGCCCCAGCTGACATCTTGTGATCATGCCAAGTCCCCATCACTTCACAACGGGTCAACTCACTCTCACAGGGTTACCCCAATTCATGGGCTGGCAAACGCTTTACAATCAGACATACAAAGTAGTTAACAAAGTTGCCTTTTACAGAGGTCTGGAAAAAAAGATTCCTTTTTCTCTTCATGCTCTCTGATGCCAAGTTTCTAGTTTTATAGGCAAGTTGTGAATCTTCCTGAAAATAAAATAAATTCCCATAAAGGAACTTATGGCTTTATTGCAATGGCATTTTCAGGTACAGGTACACAAATGTCTTGTATAATCTAAACGATCCAGAGGTTTATGAGAATAAGAATATTTTAGTATCCTGAGCATTAGCTGGGCAGTGACCTCGTGCCTCTATTTATTTTATCTCATTCTGTTCTCACATCTCCCTATGAATTAGAAATACTTTTCCATTGTACAATAAAGGAAACTGAAGCTTGGAGAGGTTAATTTTCCCATTCTACAGCTAAAAAAAGGAAGAGCTGCAGATTAAACCCAGGTCTATTACTCTGGTCTACACTCTCTCAGAGTGTTAGTCTTTCCCCATATATGCAGTTTCCAGACAATTCAGCAAATTTCAAAGCTTTCATACTAGTTTTGAGTATTTTGAATAAAATCTTTGTAAATCATATCATACCCTTTCTTATGTTCCTATATCGGCAAAGCTGTACATAAATTAACTTTGCCCTAATTTCTTTTGCAGAAAACAAATTTTTGCATCTACTCTGAAATCACTATGCCTCTTGCCTTGTTTGGCTACCTTATAAATGATCAATGGCGTTTCCATGCAGTTGTATTGCTAGCTGTTTCTGACTCTTGCAATCCTCCCACTCTCTTTACATTTGCTGCTTCTAAACTGTTTTAGGCTACTAACTAAAATAGCTATGCTTATTTGAGTATGCCTAAAACAAGGTAAATAGGGCTGAATGGCAATTGGAGGGTTTGGACTATGCGGAGAGTATGGTAATTTTAATGCATATGTCTGCGATGGTGTTTATAAAGTATTTAACATGACACAGGAAATGTCATGGTGATCACAGTTCTGTCTATTTTTCATATCATGACCCAATAAGGAATTTACTCTTCCTGCTGAAGGCTCAAAAGCAAACTCTCCTCTCATTTCTACCTCAATAGCAGTGACGGAAAGTTAAGACCATTGGCTGCAGCCTGCTCAGATTCAAGACAAAGAGCTGCAGGCCTTATAAATACATACAAGGAGAAACCATTTCCCCTGAAATGGTTCATCAGCACTGGGGACTTTGTAGAGCATCCTGAAGAAATGTAAACCTTTCTCAGGAACACCATTGTTAAAGACTACAATTAAAGTGAATTTGAAGTAAAGGTATAAGCAGGGACTAAATTTTTTCCTCATATAATAAGACTCCTATTACTAGAAAGTGATCTTTCAATACCAACTTACTAGGGACAAAAACACCTGCACATGAAAGAGAGGGAGATGGAAAGGCATGTGCTGTATAGTAAAAAGAGAGATACAGAACATACGAAGTACATACCATTCTTTAACATGTGGCCACATGTTTCCATAAATTTCTTATTGAGAGGGAATTGAAATCTTATACCAGAACTCTACTAAATGCCTTGGGATATGTTTATGTTCAGGTTTCTAATATGGCCACCTGTACACATTTCTCATTCCATGTGGTATATTCATTCTCTCTAAGTCCTCTTCCTTTTCCATAAAACCTAATTTTGAAACTCTCTCCCAGTATTGTGACAAAAGTTTGAACTTGATGGACCCTATCTGACTACTGCGATCAAACCTTTAGTTCCTAGACTGGCACAAAGGAAGTAAATAGACCCAATTTTCCCTAGTTAATCCTTAATGAACCTTAATTTTGTCTCAATGTGTGACATAATAATTAGGAATCTTGTGACATCTCCCAAAAGGCCTTCAGTTTTCTGAATTCCACATAGATGAGGCTGCCCAAAAGGCAACCTGGCTATGTAAAGCAGAGAGCAGATACCCACTAAATACCATTGTTCTCATTTGAAGTCAAATGCAACCATAATGTTCAAGAACTAAAAGAAATTCACTGAACACTATTATTTATCAGGACTAGCTCTTTAAAATGATCCTACTAAAATAATTAAAACTTATTTTTAGTTGGGGCTCAAAGGAAAGAAAGTTATTTTTCAGCAATAGGGCCCTGCAGTTCTCACTGAAGATTTCTGATGTGGTAGGTTCTCTAAGAGACATTTTAAGAGGCTCCCTAGCTCCTAAAAAGAAGACAGTCTTTCCACATCTCCCAGATGCAGAAAAGTATGCAGACCCCCAAGAGCTTAAGAAAAACATTCACTAAGATAGACTGTCAAAACCGTCAGTTCACAACCAAATTTAGGAATTTCACAAACAAGTCATTGGGTGACAGAAGCAAGAGAAAGAATGACAGTTCTGACAGGCACTTTTTCCTTCAGTAAACTGCCCGTGGGTGCCCTGGCCACTGGCTTCAGTGTTGAGGCATTCTCCAGGGAATGGCATTCCAGAGAGGACAGGAGGTGGCCATAATTGCTGCTTGTCATTAAAGTATTTTTACCAAATAGACTTGTCCATATGGCAGTTCTTTTTTGTTGTGCGCTATTTATATCCCTTCCAATCTTTACTACCAAAGCTAATCTATACCACATCAGTAGAACATTCCTAGGTCTTTGAGTTTCCTTCATTCATTTCCAGGAGGCAGGGTTGCTAACAGAGCAGAAAGCTGAGTCAGCACAGACATGGTTGTAGCTTTGTCAGCTAATATTAAACAGGATCCTTGGATGTTTCTGGACAGAATTGCGTGTGCATGTGTGTGTGTGTGTATGTGTGTGTGTGTGTGTGTGTGTGTGTAACGGTTTTGTGAGATCCCTTACAAAAAAACCTGTTTCTGAGCCCATCAAGCTCATTCATCTTGCTTTTTAAAAAATTTTGTTCTCCCATTTACTGTCTCATTTGACAACTGTTTTTTTTTGTCTTATTTCTTCTAGCTTTATTGAGATGTAATTGACACATAGCATTGTGTAAGTTTAAGGCCTACAACAAACGGTATTAATTTATCACATTTATATATTGCAGAATGATTACCTTACCACCATAACATTAGCTACCACCTTCATCCCACCACATAGTTACCATTTCTTTTTTTGTGGTGAAATATTTAGATTTTTCTTAGAAACACTGAAATAAATGATACAGTATTATTAGCTATAATCACCATGCTGTACATTAGATCTCCAAACTTGTTAATCTTGTTTGATAACTGTGGATGAGTTCCTACTTTGTGCCAGGTCCTTCTCTAGGCATTGAAACTAAACGAAGAATAGGACACAGCTCCTGCCCCTGAGGAGTTCTAGCTCCTCCACTAGCTGGCTGGGTGAACTTGCTTAAGATTTTTAACCTCTCTGTGTCCTTGTCTATAAATTGGAAATAAAAAGTACCAACTTATATGTTATTGGAGGAAATAAACAAGATATTACATGTAAGGTATTTAAGATAATGCCTAACACATTATAAGCACTCATACAGAGTACTTACTATCATCCAAATTATTATAGTTAATATTTTATGAAAGGCTGGCTCCAATGTCATCTCCATTGAAATACCTTCACCTATCTTGCCAATCAAAAGTACTTTCTCCTTTTCTTTTTCTTGGTACTTTGCACTGAGTTACCACTTACTCTATTCCCCTTCTGTTATAGATAATTGTACTTATGCCTCCATCTTCACTAAACTGAGCTGCTTGGGGGCAGAGACCACTTCTTATTTCCATTTATTCATTATTCATCATTCATTCATTTATTCTTTCATTCACTCATTTGACAAGTATATACTAGGCATCAATTATATGCCAGCCACTATGCTAGCCACTGGAAATAGAGCAAAGAACAAAAAAACCATGGTCCATCCTTACTATCAAGTTTGGTGGTAGAGACAGATAAGTAGGTAATTACTGACAAGCCTGTGAAAGGAGTAGGCACGGGAAACTATTAGAATAAACAGAAAGGGCAATAAATTCAGACTAAAGGAGTCATAGAAAGTGCCCTAGAGGAAGCGGCATGTAAACTTAACTCTGAAGGGCAAGTGGGAGTTGGCTAGGACAGTATGAAAGGGGCAAAGCAGAGTATTCCTGACAACAGAAAGACCCAGAGATAAAAAGTTTCTAAAAAGTTTCTAAAAAGGGAACTAAAAAGTTCTGTATATCTACAGGAGGAACTGTAAAGAGAAGAGAGGAGTGAGATGAGCTAGAAAGAGGGGCAAACACCAGATCATGCCAGATCTTGTATATGCCAAGCTTAAAAGTCTTGTCTTTAATAATATGGGAAGTTCCAGAGGGTGTTAAGACATGGTGGTCATGTAAAGTAGAGAAATAGGGGGAAGAGGACACTTTTGGAAGATCAGAGTCTGTAGGACTGAGTGACTGAGTCCTGCTGCTGTTGAGGGTAAAGGGTGGGAGGAGTCAGTCACAGATTACTTGAGGGTTTCTGGCTCTGGAAACTGGTGTAAATGGCCATAGAAGCTTCTGAGCTGGCACGAATAAGAGGAAGGGTTGCTTCTGAGTTTGGAGAGAGATAATGAGCTCTGTTTTAAAGCACAGTTGACATGCCTATGGGATACCATAGTAGAGATATTAAGTGGGAAGTTGGATAGAAAGGTTTGGAGCTCCAGAGAAAACAAAGGACTGAAGCACAGATTTGGATGTCTGCCACAGAGAGATGATAACTGAAGCCATGAGAGGGGATAAGCTCATGCAGGGAGGCTGTGGAGAACGAAAAGAGAAGGCAGACTAGGACAGAGCCTCGATAAATTCCAGCACCTGAACAATAGTTACAGTTGCTAGAAGAGGCGACTGGAAAGGTATGGCCAAGGAGATAGAAGGGCACTAAGCAGAGTGCTATGTCACAGAAGTTCATGAAAAATATTGTTTCCAGAGGAAGGGAATGGTCATCAGAGTCATAATAAAAATCAGAACAGCATTTGATGACGTTTGTCAGAACAACTTCAGTAGAGAGGAGCAGAAGCCAGACTGTGAAGGATTGATAAATGAGTGGGAAATGAGGAAGTAGAGACAGCAAGGTTAGTAAATACTCTTAACAAACTTTGGCTGTAAACAGGAAGGAGAGGGAGAGGGAGAGAGAGAACCTGGAGAAGACATGAGGTTGAGGTAGCTATTCTTTTGTTTCGTTTTTTGTCTTAAGATGGAAGAAACTTTACTATGTTTAAATGCTGATATGAAAGTGGTTCTCCCTCACAGAATATGAATAATTAATTATATGATTATAAAATGTTCTTTTGTTCATTCTTTCACGTCCAAGCAGCCTTGCAAGGTGGGTACAGGAGGGGCTATGAACCACTTTTTGTTGTTGTTGATGTTGTTTAATTGATGAGGAAAGTCAAGTACTAATGAGAGAAAGAGACTTTGTTATATCCACAAAGTAGGTTAGTGTAGAGCCAGACTGAAACCCCAGTTATGTGTCTAGGTGGAAACGTGACCAACAGTGAATGGTGATACCAGTTCACTGTTGCCAAATGCCAAATGCCCTAGATTCTCTGAGACAGTCAATCATCATTTCCTTGGTATGGCTTCTCTTCTTTATCTAAATCTCTTTTATTGAAACTATCACAGTGCAGAGCAGTGATTTCTTGCCTTGTCTCTCTTCCTCTTGAACCTGGAAGCATCTTGAAAACAGGGGTATGTCTGACCTTTTAGCCCCAGTGCCCAACAGAGTCTGGCACATAAGTAAAAGGAAAAGGTCAGGGTTCCTCAGAAAATTCCAGGCACTGAGCCAGGCACCTTCATATATCTCAGTTCTTAACCCAGGCTGCACATTACAATCACCTGGGGAGTTTATAAAACTATGGAAGCTCTGACCCCACACCAAACCAACTAAATTTGACTCTAGGGGAAGGAGTATGTTTTAAAAGCTTCCCAGGTGATATCAAGGCACAGCTAAGGGTGAGAACCACTGTTTTCCATTATTTAATTTAATCTTATTAATAGTCATTGGGGTAGTTAACATTATTCCCAATCAAGCAGTAAGGAAACAGGCTTACAGAGGGTAATGAAACATAAAACCATGATTCAAGATTCAAATGCTGGTCTGAATATTTTTCTAACAGATGCATAATAAATATCTGTTGAACTCAACCAAATGGATTCCAAACTCTGTGATACATTGCTTGTCTCAGCATATTTATCTGTGTCCATATGTGCCCTGTCTATTTGATTCAGAAAAAAAGTCTACGTACCTTGGGAATTACACTATGAAAATATATTTAGGAATTCTAGAGATCAAACTGGTAAAAGTCCACCATTTTACATCCCCACATCAATAGGAATTTGGTGTCAATAAATCACAATTGATGCAATAGCTAGAGCAAACATTCACCCCAGAATTTCTCAAATGTTTCCAATTTAATATACTCTGACCTGTTATCTTATTTATGACAGCAAAATCCTAAAATTTTCAATGATGTATACATAGTACGTGAATGTACTGTCAGTGGGTATACAATAGAATACACTGAAGTCAGTAAAGATGAACGCAAATTAGTTACTTGCCCAAATGTGGTCACGTTATGCATTAGTTCATGATCATGTACAATTTTTTAAATCTAGAAAAAAAGTCTAATCATATAAAAACTCAACAACAACAAAAACCTTTTAGAAGTAATGAATGAATTAAGTAAAGTATTAGGATACAAAATTAATGTACAAAAATCTATTGTGCTTCCACAACAATGAACTATCTAAACAGAAAATTAAGAAAACAATTCTATTCACAATAGCAACAAGAAGGATAAAATACATAGGAATAAACTTAACCAAAGAGGTGAAAGACTTGTACCCTGAAAATTACAAAACACTGATGAAGGAAATCAAGAAAAAAGAGATAAGGGAGAGACAACCACTGTTCATGGATTGGAAGAATTAACATTAAAATTTCCAGAGAGATAGCCTCATCCACCAGAGGGAAGACAGCAGAAACAAGAAGAACTACAATCCTGCAGCCTGTGGGACAAAAATCACATTCACAGAATGATAGACAAGATGAAAAGGCAGAGGGCTATGTATCAGATGAAGGAACAAGATAAAACCTCAGAAAAACAACCAAATGAAGTGGAGGTAGGCAACCTTCCAGAAAAAGAATTCAGAATACAGATAGTGAAGGTGATCCAGGAACTCGGAAAAAGAATGGAGGCAAAGATTGAGAAGATGCAAGAAATGTTTAAAAAAGACCTAGAATAATTAAAGAACAAACAAACAGAGATGAACAGTACAATAACTGAAATGAAAAATACACTAGAAGGAATCAATAGCAGAATAACTAAGGCAGAAGAACAGGTAAGTGACCTGGAAGAAAGTATGGTGGAATTCACTGCTGTGGAACAGAATAAAGAAAAAGGAATGAAAAGAAATGAAGAGAGGCTAAGAGACCACTGGGACAACATTAAAGGCAACAACATTCACATTATAGAGATACCAGAGGGAGAGGAGAGAGAGAAAGGGCCTGAGAAAATATTTGAAGAGATTATAGTCGAAAACCTCCCTAACATGGGAAAGGAAATAGCCACACAAGTCCAGGAAGTGCAGAGAGCCACATACAGCATAAACCCAAGGAGAAACAGGCCAAGACACATAGTAATCAAATTGGAAAAATTAAACACAAAGAAAAATTATTGAAAGCAGCAAGAGAAAAATGACAAATAACATACAACTCCCATAAGGTTAGCAGCTGATTTCTCAGCAGAAACTCTACAAGCCAGAAGGCAGTGGTATGACATATTTAAAGCGATGAAAGGGAAGGAACTACAACCAATATTACTCTACCCAGCAAGGATATCATTCAGATTCGGTGGAGAAATCAAAAGCTTCACAGACAAGCAAAAGCTAAGAGAATTCAGCACCACCAAACTAGCTCTACAACAAATGCTAAAGGAACGTCTCTAGGTGGGAAACACAGGAGAAGAAAAGGACCTACAAAAACAAACCCAAAACAATTAAGAAAATGGTAAAAGGAACATACATATCAATAATTACCTTAAACGTGAATGGATTAAATGCTCCAACCAAAAGACACAAGCTCCCTGAATGGATACAAAAAAAAGACCCATATATATGCTGTCTACAAGAGACCCACTTCAGACCTAGGGACACATACAGACTGAAAGTGAGGGGATGGAAAAAGATATTCCATGCAAATGGAAATCAAAAGAAAGCTGGAGTAGCAATACTCATAACAGATAAAATAGACTTTAAAATAAAGACTGTTACAAGAGACAAGGAAGGACACTACATAATGATCAAGGGATCGATCCAAGAAGAAGAGATGACAAGTATAAATATATATGCACCCAACAAAGGAGTGCCTCATTACATAGGGCAACTGCTAACAGCTATAAAAGAGGAAATCGACAGTAACACAATAATAGTGGGGGACTTTACCATCTCACCTACACCAATGGTCAGATGATCCAAAGAGAAAATTAATAACGAAACACAAGCTTTAAATGACACAATAGACCAGACAGATTTATTTGATATTTATAGGACATACCATCCAAAAACAGCAGATTACATTTTCTTTTCAGGTGCGCACGGAACATTCTCCAGGATAGATCACATCTTGGGTCACAGATCAAGCCTCAGTAAATTTAAGAAAATTAAAATCATATCAAGCATCTTTTCTGACCACAATGTGTTGAGATTAGAAATCAATTACAGGGGAAAAAAATGTAAAAAACACAAACACATGGAGGCTAAACAATATGTTACTAAATAACCAAGAGATCACTGAAGAAATCAAAGGGGAAATAAAAAAATACCTAGAGACAAATGACAATAAAAATGTGATGATCCAAAACCTACGGGATGCAGCAAAAGCAGTTCTAAGAGGGAAGTTTATAGCACTACAAGCCTCCCTCAAGAAACAAGAAAAATCTCAAATAAACAATCTAACCTTACACCTAAAGGAGCTAGAGAAAGAAGAACAAACAAAACCTAAAGTTAGTAGAAGGAAAGAAATCATAAAGATCAGAGCTGAAATAAATGAAATAGAAACAAAGAAAACAATAGCAAAGATCAATAAAACTAAAACCTGGGTCTCTGAGAAGATAAACAAACTTGATAAACCATTAGCCAGACTCATCAAGAAAAAGAGGGCGAGGACTCAAATCAATAAAATTAGAAACGAAAAAGGAGAAGTTACAAGAGACATTGCAGAAATAGAAAGCATCCTGAGACTACTACAAGCAACTCTATGACAATAAAATGGGCAACCTGGAAGAAATGGACATATTCTTAGAAAGGTATAACCTTCCAAGACCGAACCAGGAAGAAACAGAAAATATGAACAGACCAATCACAAGTAATGAAACTGTGAATAAAAATCTTCCAACAAACAAAAGGCCAGGACCAGATGGCTTCACAGGTGAATTCTATCAAACATTTAGAGAAGAGCTAACACCCATCCTTCTCAAACTCTTCTAAAAAAATTGCAGAGGAAGGAACACTCCCAAACTCATTTTATGAGGCCACCATCACACTGATACCAAAACCAGACAAAGATACTCCAAAAAACAGAAAATTACAGACCACTATCTCTGATGAATATAGATGCAAAAATCCTCAACAAAATACTAGCAAACAGAATCCAACAACATATTAAAAGGATCATACACCATGATCAAGTGGGATTTTTCCCAGGGATGCAAGGGTTCTTCAATATATGTATATCAATCAATGTGATACACCATATTAACAAATTGAAGAAGAGAAACCATATGATCATCTCAAGAAATTCAGAGAAAGCTTTTGACAAAATTCAACACCCATTTATAATAAAAACTCTCCAGAAAGTGGGCATAGAGGGAGCCTGTCTCAACATAATAAAGGCCATATACAACAAACCCAAAGCCAACCTCATTCTCAATGGTGAAAAACTGAAACCATTTTCTCAAAGATCAGGGTCAAGACAAGGATGTCCACTGTCACCACTTTTATTCCACATACTTTTGGAAGTCCTAGCCACGGCAATCAGAGAAGAAAAAGAAATAAAAGGAATACGAATTGGAAAAGAAGAAGTAAAACTGTCACTGTTTGCAGATGACATGATACTACCCATAGAGAATCCTAAAGATGCCACGAGAAAACTACTAGAGCTAATCAGTGAATTTGGTAAAGTAGCAGGATACAAAATTAATGCACAGAAATCTCTGGCATTCCTATACTCTAATGATGAAAAATCTGAAAAGAAAAATTAAGGAAACACTCCCATTTACCATTGCAACATAAAGAATAAAATACCTAGGAATAAACCTACCTAAGGAGACAAAAGACCTGTATGCAGAAAATTATAAGATACTGATGAAAGAAATTAAAGATGATACAAACAGATGGAGAGATATACCATGTTCTTGGATTGGAAGAATCACTAATGTGAAATTGACTATACTACCCAAAGCAATCTACAGATTCAATGCAATCCCTATCCAATTACCAATGGCATTTTTTATGGAACTGGAACAAAATATCTTAAAATTTGTATGGGGACCCAAAAGACTCCGAATAGCCAAAGCGGTCTTGAGGGACAGAAATGGAGGTAGAGGAATCAGACTCCCTGACTTCAGACTATACTACAAAGCTACAGTAATCAAGACAGTATGGTACTGGCACAAAAACAGAAATATAGATCAATAGAACAGGATAGAAAGCCCAGAGATAAACCCACGCACCTATGGTCAACTTATCTATGACAAAGGAGGCAAGGATATACAATGGAGAAAAGACAGTCTCTTCAATAAGTGGTGCTGGAAAAACTGGACAGCCACATGTAAAAGAATGAAATTAGAACACTCCCTAACACCATACACAAAAATAAACTCAAAATGGATTAGAGACCCAAATGTACAACCAGACACTATAAACCTCTTAGAGGAAAACATAGGAAGAACACTCTTTGACATAAATCACAGCAAGATCTTTTTTGATCCACCTCCTAGAGTAATGGAAATATAAACAAAAATAAACAAATGGGACCTAATGAAACTTAAAAACTTTTGCACAGCAAAGGAAACTACAAACAAGATGGAAAGACAATGCTCAGAGTGGGAGAAAATATTTGCAAACGAATCAATGGACAAAGGATTAATCTCCAAAATATATAAACAGCTCATGCAGCTCAATATCAAAAAAAAAAAAAAAAATCCCAATCCAAAAATGGGCAGAAGACCTAAGTAGACATTTCTCCAAAGAAGACATACAGATGGCCCAGAAGCCCCTGAAAAGCTGGTCAACATCACTAATTATTAGAAAAACTACAATGACGTATCACCTCACACAGGTTAGATTGGGTACCATCAGAAAATCTACAAACAACAAATGCTAGAGAGGGTGCGGAGAAAAGGGAACATTCTTGCACTGTTGGTGGGAATGTAAATTGATACAGCCACTATGGAGAACAGTATGAAGGTTCCTCAAAAAACTCAAAATAGAACTATCATACAACCCAGCAATCACACTACTGGCATATACCCTGAGAAAATCATAATTCAAAAAGAGTCATGTACCACAATGTTCACTGCAACTCTGTTTACAATAGCCAGGTCCTGGAAGCAACCTAAATGCCCATTGGCAGACGAATGGATAAAGAAGATATGGTACATATATACAACAGAATATGACTCAGCCATAAAAAGGAATGAAATTGGGTCAGCAGTAGAGATGTGGATGGAACTAGAGACTGTCATATAGAGTGAAGCAAGTCAGAAAGGGAAAAACAAATCTCGTATATTAACACATATATGTGGAACCTAGAAAAATGGTACACATGAACCGGTTTCCAGCGCAGAAATTGCGACACAGATGTAGAGAAAAAACATATGGACAGCAAGGGGGGAAAGTGGCGGGGGTGGTGGTGGTGGTGTAATGAATTGGGAAATTGGGATTGACATATATACACTAATATGTATAAAATGGATAACTAATAAGAACCTGCTGTATAAAAAATAAATAAAGTGAAATTCAAAAAAAAGAGTGTGCTCCAATGCAGGGGGCCCAGGTTTGATCCCTGGTCAGGGAACTGGATCCCATATGCCGCAACTAAGACCCGGCACAGCCAAATAAATAAATAAATATTAAAAATATATATTAGACGGGTAGAATTTGAGGCGGATCTTGGATTATGGGGAGAGTGTGATTAGCTCAAAGTATTGACTGGGAAGCAACCCTGCAGTCATCGTTTGGAGGTAAAAATGGCTTGAGGATGTGAGGAGAGCCCAGAATTTCACCCCTCCTGTGGCTGCCCCTCTGCTACGTTAACAGAGAATGAAAAGAATTAAAAAAAATCAAACTTTAAGAACAATTTTTCTTCTATAAAGTATTGCTTCCAGGGGTGCAGAGCAAGTTTCTGAATTCTAGCTCTCTGAGAATAAACTTGGATAAAGAATTTGTCTTTCAGCATCTTCTCGCTGCACTTTGTTTTGAAGAGTTTGGTCTGTGTGGGTACATGCTGTACTTTTTAATATGCCAAAGCGAAATAAGTTTCCTTTCATCTGATTTGCTTGTGTTAAGTGCAAAATTATGCTAATTCAAAGTAGAAAAGAAAGAAATACTGAAATGAAGAGCAATTGGGTTAGATTTATAAAAAAAAAAATTCATCCACAGGAAATAAAATTTTGTATTAGTAAAACAAAAAATTCCACAATATCCAAAGTGATCTACAGATTCAGTAAAATCCCTATCAAAATTCCAAAGTCATTCTTCACAGAAATAGAAATAAAATCCTAAAATTCATATGGAACCACAAGAGCCTCTGAATAGCCACAGCAATCTAGAGCAAGAACAACAAAACTGGGGGGATCACATTTCCTGATTTCAAAATATATTACAAAGCTTCAGTAATCAAAACTGTATGATACTGGAATAAAAAAGACATATATACCAATGGAAGAGAATAGACGGCCGAGAAATAAGTCCATACACCTAAGGTTGGCTAACCCCTGAGAAGGGTGCTAATAACACAAAATAGAGAAAGCAGACTCTCTTCAATAAATGATATTAGGAAAACTGGATAGCCACATGCAGAAAAATGAAGTTGGATCCTTATCTCATACCATATAAAAAAATCAACTCAAAATGGATGAAACATAAGACCTGAAACTGTAAAACTATTAGAAGAAGATATTAGGGAAAATGCTTCACAACATTGATCTGGACAATGAGTTTTTTGGATACGATACCAAAAGCACAGGCAACAAAAGCAAAAATAGACAAGTGGGATTGCATCAAATTAAAATGCTTCTGCATAGCAAAGGAAACAACCAACAGTGTAAAAAGATGACCTATGGAATGGGAAAAATATTTTCAAACCATATATATGATAAGGGGTTGATATATAAAATATATAAGTAACTCATACAACTCAATAGCAAAGAAACAAATAACAATTTAAAAATGGGCCAAAGACCTGAATAGACATTTCTCGAAAGAAGAAATATAAATGGACAACAGGCATATTTAAAGATGCCCAGCATCACTAACCATCAGGGTCATGCAAATCAAAACCACAATGAGATATCACCTCACATGTGTTACAATAGCTATTATTAAAAAGACAAAAGATAGCAAGTATTGTGAGGATGTAGAAAAAGGGAACTCTTGTGTACTATTGGTGGGACTGTAAATAGGTACTATCACTATAGAAGTCACTCAAAAAATTAAAAACAGAACTACCTTATGATCCATCAATCTCACTTCTGGGCATATATCCAAAGGAAATGGAATATTTCTCTCAATATCTTGCAGAGATACCTGCACTCGCATGTTCATTGAAGCATTATTCACAATAGTGAAGATATGGAAATAACAGAAATGTCCATCAACAGATGGATGAAGAAAATGTGATGCATATATATATATATATATACACACCACACATAAAATGGAATATTATTCAGTCTTGAAAAGGAAGGAAAACCTGCCATTTGTCATAACATGGCTGAACCTAAAGGACATTATGCTAAATGAAGTAAGCCAGACACAGAAAGAAAAATATTGCATGATCTCACTTATATGCAGAATCTGAAATAGTCAAAATCATAGAAGTAGAGAGTAGAATGGTAGATGCCAGGGGCTGTGAGGCAGGGAAAATGAGGAGATGTTGGTCAAAGGGTACAAACTTTCAGTGCGAATATGAATATGTTCTGAGGATCTAATGTACAGCACGGTGGCTATAGTTAATACTACTACATTGCATACTTGAATTTGCTAAGAGAATAGATCTTAAGTGTTCTCTTTATAGAAGAAAAAAGAAAAAGGCAACTATGTATGGTGATGAATATGTTAATTAGCTTGACTGTGGGGATTATTTCACAATGTATATATATATCAAAACATCAAGTTGTACAGCTTAAATATATACAATTATACCTCAATAAAGTTGGGGAAAAAATCTAGGTACTGCACTAGACTTTCCAAATAGTATCTTATTAATTCCCAAGACCATCCTCTGAGGTATACTTTATATTATATAAATATACATTTTGTGAATGAAAGAATTGGGTCTGAGCTAGGTTAAGTGACTTTCTCAAGGTCACAAAGACCCAGGTCAGTCTGACTCCAAATTCACTACTACACACTGCTTCCTGCATATGAAGTAAGGGCATGTGGTGCTTTTCTAGTCCTCAGGCCCACACACTCCAGGAACACAGAAGCTCACAAGGTGGTGGCAGCAATGATTTCATCATATATTTTTAAATGATTTTCCTTTTCATAAGGAGAACATTAGTATTCTAAACATGAAGAAAATATTTGATTTTTCTTTTTCTCTCCCCCTTCCATTTTATTGTCTTGGTGTCAGGGATAAACAGTGTTCCAAGGATCATTTTCTCTGACTATCAGCTTTGGGAGACTAGAGAACATTGTTGATGACCACCAAAGGTGTCAGATTTCCCTTAATAATCCAAATGTATTACTCAGAGATTTGCCAATAACCTTTTGACAAAAAAGAAGTAATTATTTATTAAATATTGAGTAATAGGATTTTTTCAAAGTCAAAAGCAGCCCTGTGGAGAGTTAATATCATGAGCCTCAGTTTCCTTAAGGCTCCCTTTGCCTGTGTTGTCCTCTGTACCCTGTTTTTGGCATCTATCCTAATATTTCTCTCACTGACTCGCCATCATCTGTTTACTCACCTGTTTTCCCAACTAGACTTGAAGCTTTCCCTGGCAGGGACTCTCTCATTTCTGTGTTTCTATATTGGGCACAGGGCCTGGCTGCAAGCTTCTGCTTAGTAAATGTGTGGAGAATGAATGAATGAATGAATGAATGTAATCTTACTCTTCTCCCTCAAAAGGAATTTGTTAAATGTACAACCAGTGATGGTATAATTTTTAAATCTCTATGAGACATTTTATGCAAATTGCCAAAACAGCAAAAATTCCTCATTGGAACATGTTGGGATTGTTGATTCAGGAAATGTGATACCCAAACCCTGATGCATTCTCTGATCTTTATTAGACAACTATCCTAATTAATTATAGGGTCGACTTTTAAATGAACTGTTTCTATAAACTCTGCCATTGGTCCTCAAACCTCAATTACCCATGCAGATATGCAGCTTCTGCACCCCTTTCACTCAAAACGGCTTCTACTAGATCTGTCTGCCAGGAATACCCACCTTTGGGCCACATGGCCAAATGGGGAAGAAAGGTGGACTGTCTGATAGCAAGGCCTGGGCGTGGACTGGCTTGAGAACATGACCCCAGTATAGCCAGAATAATGTCCCACACGTACCTCAAAATCATGTCAATTGAAGTCATGAGTTTTTCACCGAAACCTGCTCCTCCCTTTAGCGAGCTGTCTTCAGCTCAGGGTATGGCATCACCATTCCCTCAATTACTCAGACTAGAAACTGGTGTGTCATTCTGGATTCCCCCCACTTTTCAGCTCTCTCAATGGCATCTTATGATAAACAGACCTTAAAATGTCTGCTTCTCCATTCTTACAGCTACTACCCCAGTTAAAGACTCCAAAACTTCTCATGTTGATTACTGCAATAGCCTCCTGTCTGGTCTCTCTGCCTCCAATAATCTCTGCATTGAATTCAGAGGTATCTTTCTAAGTTCCAAAACTGACCATGTCATTCTCCTGCCAAAATTCCTTCAGGAACATATATTTTTCAGGAGTTGCCTTGAACTGGTGTCCTGAGTGGCTTCTGCTCTCATCACCCCCTAACTATGCTCCATCCAGCCACCCCGAACTGCCTTTATTTTCTCTAGTATGCCTGATACTCTCTGGCTTCTGGATTCTTAAACCAACCTGGAACATTCTTCCCCAGATCTTTGTCTGACTAACTCCTATTTACCTTTCAAGTCTTAGCCTGATCGTCATTTGCTTTGGGAAGTCTTCCTAAGATAATTGACCCAGCGGGATGTTAGCTCCAAGAGAGCAGGGTCATGTCTTCTTTAGTGTCTGGCATGGTGCCCTACACGTACTGTACTTGTTGAATGACAAAAAGGGAAGAAGGAAATTGATACTTATTAAGTACTGGTTGTGTGCCAGGCACTGTCTAGGCTCTAGCTCATTAAAGTCATTTAGTCCTCATGACAACACTGATGTATAAAGCATCACAGTCTTCATTTTTCAGATAGAGAAATGGAGACTCAGAAGTCGAATAACTTAAGGCCACAGAGCTGGTAAAGGCAGAGCAAGAACTGATTCCAAAATCTGTGCCTTTCTATTGTTCCATATGCCTAGCATGGAGCTCGTAGTATATGAGATGATAAAAAAAGAAAAAAACATTGTTAAATGAATGAAGAAATGAACATAGGGAGATCATAGCTGCAAATGATATAATTCATTTCAGGATGAAAACATATACCCAGGTAATAATAATGCCTGTCTCTGGGTGATGGGTCTAGGGATGATTTATCATCATGATCATCATCATCACACTAGCTTCATGCATTTTCTATGTCTTATTTAATGAATATGCAATTATTATTATGTATTATGGGAAAATAAGCAAAATTAAAGGAAATTTAACTAAAAATATGTATCTATATAATACACTTCAACAGTGATCTAGGTATATCATAGAAAAGAGGTAGCTATTCCCTTACATATTCTTTTTCTTTTTACCACAGTATTTACTCTCTGTTAACATCCTATTCAATTTACTTATTACGTTTATTGTCTGTCTCCTCTAGTAAACTATAAGCTTCACAAGAGTATGCACTTTGCTCAGCAATGTAGCCCAAGTGTTAAGAATAGTGCCTGGCGTTGAGGAGGTCTCAATAAATATTTATCAAATGATTAAGTAGCCATATTATATTCAAACTCCTTAAATGATGCTTTGATTGCCAGTGCTTTTTGGCTTACTTTTCAAACACTTTCCTCGTTGCTAACTTGAATTTCCTTAGGTTAAATAAAAGGATGCTGCTCAACCTGAAACTCAAATTTTTATCAAAATGGAGATTCTTAGTCAATGGAAATGGTTTCCAAATGAAGCTGACGGTTCCATGGCCACAGTAAAACACCAAACTTGTTCACATCTGTTATGGTACTTGATCCTCACAAAAACACAGTGATAAAGGCAGGTCAGGAATATTATTTTCCCTACTTGATAGATGAGAAAACTGAGACAAGGCGAAGGCCCCCAGTTAGGTTAGTGTGACAAAAGAGGGACCTGAACACAGATCTGACGAAGAAACAGAGAGCCAGGATCATAGTCACTGGGAAGAAACGGGATGTGAGGCAGAGAAGTTCAGGAGGTGTGTACTCCAGCACAGAGACAGGCAGGGCTTAGTTACAGCAGTCAGACAAGACAGCAAGGGTAGGGACTCAGAAAAGGAGTGGGAGGAAGGCAAAGCTGAGCTATGGTTCCAGAGACCTTTGCATTTCTCCCGCAGAGGTGCAGGATTGAGCCTGAGCCCAACGGACTTTCCAAATCTGTCACGTCATCTCCATCCCAATGCTCCAGTCCAGTTGTCATCATTTCTTGCCTAGACAATTTTAACAGCCTTCACACTGGTCTCACTCCTCCAGTCTTGCCACTGGCAGTCCAAACTCCCCACTGCAATCAGACTGATTCTTCCATAAGGAAATTTCTACCATGGTATTTTTCTGTTTTACTTCTTTATTATTTCTTCATTATCTGGAGGATGAAATCAAAACTTAGCATGGCATTCAAGCCCTCTATGCTATCTGCTATCACCCTCACATTTCTAAGGATATTGCCCCTTTCCCCCACGTCCCTTACCCAATAAATCTTTTCTCAGACTCTAAATATGCTGTGGCTTTTTGCACCACTATGCCTTGGCACAGGCTGTTGACCTTTTCTGTTCCTGATGAAGTCTTAGTCATCCTTCAAGGCCAGCTCAAATGCCACTCCCTCTGCGAAGTTTTTGGTCCTCCCAACTCTACAAGGGCAGTTACTTGCATCTGTATTTGGGCTTCTGGAGTACTCTTCACACTGCTCTGGTACAGCAAAGTGTTGTCCTATCTGTTTCTCTCTCCTGTCCCCAACCTGTGCTATCCTCGGCACTTGTTAACGCTCAAAACCACTAAAGCAGGTGGTTCTTATAGTGTGCTCCCTAGACCAACAGAATCACATCATGGGAGCTTGTTAGAAATGCAAATTCTTAGGCTACACCCCAGATCTACTAACTTGGAAACACTGGGAGTGGGATCCAGTCCTCCAGGTGATTCTGATACGTACTAAGGCTTGAGAACTGCTGTACTAAAGGATTAAAGGAATCAAAGAGGAATTCTGTGTGGGAAGAATCAGGAAAGGCTTCCCAGGGGAGGAAGCATTTGGATTGGGCCTGATAGAGGTTAAGATTTAGATACAAAGAAATAAAGGGAAAGGGCTTTCCTGAGATAGGAAATTGCAAGAACAAAGGCAAGGAGCTAGAGAAGTCCCTGCGTGGTCAGGCAATGTGTTGGGCCCAGTTGCCTGGAGTCTAGAAAGAGTGAAGGAAAGTAAACAGAGATCAGTTTAACTCAGCAGCCTCTCCCACTGGCCCATAAACTCCTCCACGACAAGGAGGCAAGGACTGTGTTTGACTCAGCTCTGCGTCTAATAGCCGACCCAGGGCAAGGGCTTAGTAAATGTTTTAGGAATGACTGATTGAGGGCAGCTCAAACAAAGAAGAATATCAGAGACATAGGTGTTCTGTGAGACCAGCCATATCATGC
The DNA here is from genome assembly GCF_003676395.1 of Aethalodelphis obliquidens. Taxonomy (NCBI): domain Eukaryota; kingdom Metazoa; phylum Chordata; class Mammalia; order Artiodactyla; family Delphinidae; genus Aethalodelphis; species Aethalodelphis obliquidens. Next base: position 12,657,832 of record NW_020837953.1, on the reverse strand, counting down.
AATGGCTCCTGAAAAGGAAAGAGCAGAGAAAATTGTTCCACTGCAGTTAGAGCATAAACTTTCCCATCTGGCTCCATCTAGTGTCCTAATGGGCAGATTTCTAGTCTAGGACATCTCTAGCCACAGAAGAAACATCCTCCGATTGCTGTGCTGCGGGTATAGAGAGGGGAGGGAGGCGGGGCCGCCAGGGCCTGGTTTCAAATTGAAAACAGCTTTAGGTCTGAGCTTTCTTGATTTTTTTCATTTGGCTATTCCATTTAAATTTCCTGTAGCTTTGGGACGTGTGTGTGTGTGTGTGTGTGTGTGTGTGTGTGTGT